>NC_133368.1:9402593-9434795 GCF_049309525.1 Garra rufa | reverse complement strand
GTTGATACATGAAGTGAAGTAAACCGAAACCAAATCGCGTTGATACATGAAGTGAAGTAAACAGTACTTACATAGAAACCTAGCCAGAAAGAAATGCTAATTTTGAAGAAAAATGTCAGACATATTTAGAGGCTTTGTATCTGAAATCTTCGTGTATATAACAGTTATAGCGCGCACCCTCGAGTCTGACTGGACGAGAGACTTTCTGTCAGTATTTCACCTGCGTGTTCTAGGCGAGCTGTCAGTGAGTGCAGTTTCATTTTTACGCCACAAGATGGAGGCAAGAGACTATCTTTGAGTAAGTCTTTAAACCGTTCATTCAACTACACGTTCAAAAACGCTTATTTATTCAAAGAGAGACGTAATGAAACACGAAGTTGAAATCATTTTAACTTTAATCGCCACTTTTAAAGGCTCAGCTGACCAGCAGAGCATCGATGTTAAGACAGAGATTTCACTTTCCTTGGACATGACAAGCTAGTTTCACATACATACCTGACTCGATCTGAAAGACAGACGCAGGTAATCGCACAAGCTCAGTCGATCTCTCTCATTTGCTGTCTGTTTAGGCTTGTTAAATGCATATCTACTGAGCCTCATAATAAACACATTATGTTATCATTACTAACTTATTACTAATTTAATATTCAGCACACAGGCATTAAGTGAGAAGGGCAAATCCTTAGGAAAAAAGAAAACAGGCAAATATCGCGGTTGATGCGGTTGTTGCATTCCTCTGCGGTTATGCACGTCAATAGCGCGGTATTGCGATATTGCGGTTATCGCGACAGCCCTAGCTAGGAGCAAACAATACTTCGCAAAGTGTGTGAGTCCTGAGCTTGTATTTATGGTAGACAAACAGGAAATAACCAGTGAAGCAGCAGAGGGAGCAGCAACAGTCAGTGAGGGGCAGGGCTCCCTCTGCTGGCCTGGTGTGACAAATAGCAAACATCAGTCCTGACTCTTCAAAAATGTTTTGATTTTTTGTGTAAGGCACCACAATTCTATATTAAATAAAATGCTTTGACATTTTGTCAACCTGGAAAAAATTAAAAGTGCATCATGGAGTAACGTCAGATGAGCAAATATCCGTGGTAAAGCTTACGTGTAGTCCATTCTTATTGGTCATATTATGAATGTGTGCAGCAACTAAATCGTACAAGGCAGGGAATAAAACATCAGAATCGAGATAAAAACATCTCAACTGTTCAGAATGCCGCAAGCGCAACGCAGGTCATATGACATGAACCAAACAATCAGCTTCATCCTTTCCCTTAATAGCATTGCCAAGTTGGAGAAACAGCTTATCATAGCTGTACAGGACTAAACATTTTTAAATAAATTTGATAACAGAACTACAGCAAGCGATTTTTAATGCTGAAAATCCATTTATCCTTTGCTGAAACTTCCGCGTCTTTATGGAGAGCGCATGTCATGGTTGCTTAGCAACGGCAGACGCCACTGGAGCCAGCTACAGAGCGGTTTGGAAAGAAAGAGAAAGCGGCGCATCTAGCGTTTTCCACGCGTTTTTAGGCGCGACATGTGAACGGCCCCTTAAACAGATTCACCACGATGACGACCTCCCCTGGTGAAAAAACCAGCTAAAACCTAGGCTGGTTGGCTGGTCAACCAGCCTGGTTTTAGCTGGTCATAGCTGGAAGGCAGGCTGGTTTTAGAGGGGTTTTGTCCACTTTTCCAGCCTGGCCAGGCTGGTCTTAGCTGGTCAGGCTGGGAAACCACCAGCTAAAACCAGCCTGACCAGCCTGGGAGACCAGCTAAAACCAGCCACTTCCAGCTTAAACCAGCTAAGTCCAGCCAACCAGCCTAGGCTGGTATTAGCTGTTTTTTTCAGCAGGGTCTGAAGTGAGATATATAAGATTTGTTGTGTTAAAACTTGACGGCTTTTTACCTCCTCTCAGAATCCTTACTAAATGTGTTGCAAATAACAATAGCATTGTCCTCCTCTGCCACCGAGAAAAACTTCCAGACCGGCGAAGACGATGATGACGACACAGATGATGACGTATTAAACGCGACAAAGTCCGAGAGTCACTGCAGTTTACAGCTGCAGTCACTTGCACTCGGAAAGCAGATGAATCTCAGATAAACCAGACTGATTGATTGATTTACCAGCAAGAGTACTTTATCGGATCGGGTTTCATTTATTTATCGGAGCAATAAAAATGACGTAATTTTTACCCATATCGGTCGATAATTTATCTGTCTGGTAAATAACGTGCATCCCTAATATATATATATATATATATATATATATATATATATACTTTTACGATTTGAAGTACTCTATAAGTGTACATATATGATTAAGTGCACTTCTTTTTCACAAGGAAAGTGATGGTATCAGATCATGTATTTTCTATATACCTTGATGCTCAGTGATTACCATGGTTCTTCAAAGTAGCTGACTCTGGAAAAAGAACGAAAGAAAGCTATAAGCTGAAACTGGAGAGATCAAGAAAAGGAGATGAGCCACCAAACACAAATCTCTTTCTCTCTGAGCGCTTAAGTCAGGGTTAAAGGCACACAATTTATTAGAGGCTAAAGGCTCATTATTTCTAATAGTGGCTTAAATTGAGCAAGAGGGACAAATCCAATAAGGCGGTAGCAGCAGCGACAGACATCCAAAGGAGTACCGCAGTCGCTAGATAATCATTTATAATGATTTTTTACATGGCCGCCTGGAGAACGTTCCAAACATGACGTTTAGCGTTAGCCTGCGTCTGTAGCCATACCTTAAAGACCCCCCTCCCCTTTGTATCTAACTCTCTAGCATGTGTGTCGCAGGCATTATGGTGGATTTTGCTCTAATGCAGATTTGCATGTGTAATCAGATGCTTGCTGTACTTTCTCTGGGGTTTTTAAACGCTCGTTTCCTGGTGACTTTGAGAGGTCCTGCACCACCAGCTGTGCTGAGAGCCAATGTAAGATGGCCACAGCAAATGTATTCTGTTATGATAATGCAGTTGTTTTAATTTTGTGGCTGCTGAATTAATTAATGTATGTTCCCACTGGCTCATTTTCCTCAAGGTTGACAGGGTTAGGAAAATAACAACAAACACAAATCAAGCTTTTTTCCAATTATAGGTGGAGCAAATAATAGTAGCAAAAAGCAACCACATGACCTGTGGCTCACCTGACAGAAAAATTCAATACTGGTTCGTATTAAATTTCTAGTAGACATTGTTTTTTAGTCCAATGCATGTGTCTGGGAGTGTACTGTATGCTTATACATTAATTCCTGTTGTTTGTATGTTTGTGTGTGGCGCAAACATGTCAGCTATTCAATTATTTAAGAGTTCGCTTCTATACATAATGTATAAGAAGTGGGAAAGGCTAAACAGGTCTGGTGTGCTGTCTATAATGAACGGGCCTGAGGTGTGACACAATTTGTAGCCCTGGAGACACACAGCCATACAGTAAGAAATTTAGAGGCAGTAGTTCCCCATTAGTCCTTAGAGTGACAGAATTATATGCACATGCTCCTCCCAGTTTTCATTAAAGTGATAGTTCACCTGAAAATTAACATTTTATTCATTTACTCGCCCTTATGTCACACCATTCTTTTTAGATGTTAGGCAAAATGGCAGAATGAAAAATCAGCAATAACATGAAATGTTTTAATGTCTATAGGTGGAATTTCTAACACTAATTAGTATAATACAGTTGAGGTCAAAAGTTTACATACACCTTGCAGAATCTGCTAAATTGTTATTATTTTACCGAAATAAGAGGGATCATACAAAATGCATGTTATTTTTTATTTAGTACTGACCTGAATAAGATATTTCTCATAAAAGATGTTTACATATAGTCCACAAGAGAAAATAATAGTTGAATTTATAAAAAATTACCCTGTTCAAAAGTTTACATACACTTGATTCTTAATACTGTGTTGTTACCTGAATGATGTTTTTTTTTTTCTTTTGTGATAGTTGTTCATGCGTCCCGTGGGGTAATCTTTTTGAATTTGAAGATAAATTTTAACTTATTTTGTGTCCTGGGAAACATGTAAGTATCTTCTGTAGCTTCTGTAGGGCCGTACTAAAAAAACAAACAAATTGATATTTAGGCAAAGTAAGAAAAATGTACTTCTTTCTGTTCTAAAGTTTTCTTAATGCATCACCTTTTGCTTTAGAAGCATTTGAACCCTCTGTAATAGTTGCATATAAGTCCCTCAGTTGTCCTCAGTGTGAAAAGATGAATCTCAAAATCATACAGTCATTGTTGGAAAGGGTTCAAATACACAAAAATGCTGAAAAACCAAAGAATTTGTGAAACCTGAAGGATTTTCTGAAGAACAGCAGGCAGTTTAACTGTTCAGAACAAACAAGGGACTTTGCAGATTCTGCAAGGTGTATGGAAACTTTTGACCTCAACTGTATATCTTGATAATATATATATATATATATATATATATATATATATATATATATATATAAATATTTGGTAATAACATATTAACACTAATATTGTGTGTTTGATGACGTTTATGGGTGATTCATAGAAAAAAATGTATTGTTAATAACTACACTATTTAATTCCATTTTAATTTTACTTAAAGTCAGGAGGTAATGGAAAAGTGATATGTCTTTTCTTCCACATTGTGATGAAACAGATTATCAAAAAGAAAAAAAATGTAGGGCGGGAGTCACGGGACTTGATTCAATCCATCAGTTGTCAGTTGAATGGAGGCTGATCTGAATGCAAGCTTTTAGCTGATTGTAAGAAAGAGGTTTAAGAGAGAGTTTAAGCTAAAATGACTGGACAAGTCCTGTGTACCAGTGTTTCCCAACTCTTATTGGAGGCCCACCGACACTACTCTGTTTTAGTCTTTTCCTAAACAAACACACCTGAATCAACTTACCAGCTCATTAGTAGAGACTCCAAATCCTGAAATATATCCACATTTTCCTTTAACGCAGAAGTAAGCCTTTGGATGAGACTTTCGGCTGATTATACCCTATAGCGAAATAAACGATAAAACGTAAAATTGCACTACAAACCAGTGTTTTCAATATGATGGTAATACATTGAAATAATATGGTAAACACACCAGTTTGCAATATCAAGCAGCAAAATGAGCTCTTTTATACAACTAAAAATAGCTGGACGTGCATGAGACCGGAAGTCAAACCCATAAATTTACTTCCCACTCTTACAGGAAGACAAAGGTAGATAGGGCAGAGAAGTGAGACATCTAAGGATTAAGCAAAAAATGAAGAACCTTGTTGTGAGTATTTTGGACAATGTCGGGGAAAGTTACTTTTAAAGTAATGCATTACAATATTGTGTTACTCTGTTAAGAAAAGAAGTTACTTTTTATAATTTAAACAAAAAAGTTAGATTTTTGGTAACTTTAAGGGTCCTATCACACCAAAAGTAAAATGAACAAGCCTCAGGCTGAGGAAAGTGCCTCTGCACCTCACTGCCAATTTCTCTCAACATGGGGACAGGAGAGATGTTAGTGAATAAATGGGAAAACAAAGTAACTTGTGTTACTTATTTGAAAAAGTAACTCAAATATTTTGTTGTAAATTTAAAAGAGGACCTATTATGCCCCCCCCCCCCCCCTTTTTTTTTTTTAGCTCAAAATACCCCACAGATGATTTATTATATCCTTTTTAAGTGGAAGCAGAAACATGCTGTTTTTGTGCCTTTCTCTTTAAATGCAAATGAGCTGCTGGCAGCATCCAGAATAAAGGTGCATTCACGCCATTTTGGAATTCCGAGATTCCAACTTGTAAAAAGCGTTCACGTCCTCGTAGAACTTGTAATTACAACTTGTGAACTGGGAGTCTTCTGAGAGCTATGACTTAGGCATTGATAGTGTTGCCATAGAAAAAGCATAAATGTGAGTCAGAGGAGGTGAACAGCTCCGAGTAGAACGTCACGTGTTGTCATCTCGAAATTACAGTAATTACGATATGGCTTCCAAAAACATCTGTTTTGTTTTGTTTTTCATGTCTGTCGTGCTAAAATCATGTGTTATAAAGCCACATCAGTTTAAACCTCTGATAAAGGGTTTTCTGAGCGCACACCAAGTGTGCCGCACAAGTCCCGAAAAGTGAAGCCAAAACGCAGTATAGGTCATAAACCCTACCCTCTCCATGTAATCTAATGGGACATGAGCCAAACTAAATAATTGAATTACACTTCAAATACATTTTTTCTAAAGATTGTTTCCATCGTGTGAGGTAGTTCTTATAATGCTGATTCATGTTCGCTTTTAGGTAGTTATTTGATGCCTTAAAAAAGGGGTGTGGTGTCATGATTGTGATCTTGCGATTGGGTCTGCGGGAGTTTGGGCGGGACTTTGATACAGGGACTCGTCCTCACAACACTACAGCGCAGACTAGAGGTCTGCGCGGGGCTGCTTTTCTAGTCCCGCTCCCGCGAGGTTTTATTTATACATCCATTATATTTCCATGTTCCACTTTTAAAATGATATTTCAGACATTCAATGGTGATAAAAAATGCAGTGCTGGTGGAAACAACAGACCAGGCTACCATGACTACCTTGAACAGGATCAAGAGCGGCGCTGGGACGGTCCTGTCTGCAGCATTGAGCGCATCTTCAGCGCAGCTGGAAGGGTTACGCGTTCAAGTGCATGCAATAGGATAAAGCTTGCCACAAAGCACCTGCAAAAATAATTACCATGACTGTGAAATATAGTAAGGAGATATTTTAATTATTTATAAACTGTTTTCTGAGTCAGTGATGATGAAGTTAACAATCCTCCTCATCCATCTCCTCATTGGACACGTCTTTAGAGAAAAATGCATCTTTACGGATTAGCTACATAATAAAAGAGTTTTTGTTTTCGATTTGTTTTATTTCGTTAAGTACTAATTTAAAGATTTCTACAAATATATTTATCATGTCTGACAAAAAAAAATAACGGTTAAATAGTTTCCACTGAAAAAAAATGTTACTGATCGCAGTTGTGCCTCCGTGTCCTAAAACGCGTTTTGGTTTCCACTCTCCGCAAAAACTATTGGGAATGCGCCTAATAGCGAACATTTATATATTATTAGGCTATTATTTCTATATTATTTAAATCTATAGATTTTATTTTAGCCAATTCATGATTTGAGAAGGCAAATTCAAACATAGAGTAGGTCAATTTACTGTCTCCCGCCACTGCTTGAGTTACTTTAAGAAAGTAAGAAAAGCTTACATTTAACGAACAAAAAAAAATGCTCCAAACGTTTTTTTTCTAAATTACCTTTATAAATAAGAAATGAAATTATAACCACTTTGTCATTTCATGCAAAACTGAACTATTTTAATTGCCAAAACAGTAGTATAAGTTGTTTTAGCAAAGGAGAAAAAAGATGGACTCGAGTCAGGAGTTAACAACCACACTGTTTGCGAAAAATCAGTCAGCATAACCTTATGAAGATTTTGGCACTCCAAACATGGCTTTGCGCTCTGGAGTAACGCTGATAAAATGATAAACAGTTGCCCACAGAAAAAACACCAGTAGTACCCTAACTTTACGCGCCTATGAGACATTGCCAGTAAAATGCATGATTCTGAAAGCACTGGTCCATGAGTGTAGCGAGTGCATAACAGTTTTGAGCGCAGGATGTAGCCTACAGGTGCTCGATAAGAATGAGTAAAGCGCAGATTTGCTGTTCAGAAAAGAGGTCGGGAACGGGATATTGTTGCCGCTCGCTCCCGTTCAAATTATTTTATTCCCGCGTCGCAAGAAATCTGGTTGGTTCTCGCGGGAATGCAGACCTCTAGCGCAGACTCTGGCTACAAACGAATCACTACTGCACAGACTCTGGCTACAAACGAATCACTACTGCACAGACTCTGGCTACAAACGAATCACTACTGCGCAGACTCTGGATCCAAATGACGTAATTTCCCTCAAGATGGCAGTGGCCATATTGAGATGCTTCAACTTCACTTTTTTATAGTGGAATGAAGCTGAAATGCATTTTCTATCTTTTTTTTTTTTACAGTCTACGGCGCACACATTCGAAGCACACAGCTGTCACACAGCATCTGAGTACTAAACTAGCACTAGTTCTCTTTCATGTCTTATTGCGCTTAAACTGTCAAATGCATAATTTCATTTAAAAACGGTTATGTCTGTGAAGCTAACCTGCTGGGAAAAAAAATTGCATGTTTATATTCAGTCTGTGTGGCAGCAGTGTAATATACAGTAACAAAATCAATAAATCCACTGCTCTCGTCTCCTCTGAGGCTGGGACTTTAAAAAGTGTTCTGTGCAGCCAAAGACAGAACAGTATGCTTTGCTCGAACTTTTGCCATGGCGTTAGAACTGGTACACCGGTGTCGCTTGCAAACACAAAATGGAGGTGTGTTGCATGGAAGACAGAATATAATACAGGGTCAAAATGTCAAGAGAGTAGGTCAACAATGATAAATTCTTCATTTTGGGGTAAACTATCCCTTTGATAAGTTTTTTTATGATTTACTAAATCTGTGTCTGTCTGACACATGTGAGGTTGATGTTGGTGTTTGTGTCAGCATTTGTTCAGTACGTCTGTCTCTCCAACCAAGCTGTCCCAGGGGAGCGGAGAGTAACCCACAATCCTTCAACAGGATGAATGAATGCTGTACGTTCCCTCCTCTAATCTTTTCTTCCCCTTGAACCGCGGGCAGCGAACATGCCTCACGCTCTGTAAGGAGGACGCTCAACGAACAAGCCACCCGGGAGCTGAATGCCGACGGAGGGGGGACAAATCAGTAAATGTGCTTACGCAACTCAAACACATGCTGGCTCGACACTCTTCCAACAACCAACTGTCCCTCAATGTCTCCAAAGGAGCCTTTAGGGTAGAAATGGGACTGAAAAAAAAAATGCCTTTCCATCAAAAGCTTCAGAGCTGACCACAATGGTCACATCCAGACCTCAAGATTTTTTCATCTGCGATGCCAAGAAACTGAGTTTTGTTGTGCATTTCGCCCACATGTGTCTTTGGCCCACACAGCATTATTTATAGTTCTGAGTAGTTCACGTGAACTGACTGAACACGTGACTGAAACGTGCTTACGGCATTTAAATGTTATGATGGAGGTTCGTTTTATTGCTGTAGCAGCAAACTTTACCTTACATGAATTTGTTTGAGTATGCTTGTGTGGTTTGTAGCTTCAAGGTTGGAAAGCTGGTGTTGGTGCTGGCCAGGGTCAGGCCAGAAGGTCAAGGTGAAAAGCAGTGCGTTGTGTTGTGGGTTGGTCATTTAGGAGAAATCTGAAAGTAAATCTGTCATTGGCTTCAAGACGGAAAGGCGAGAACTGAGAGGTTGACAGAGACAGAGCCATTGTTCCAGCAGACAGTGTCTATGTTCAGACCAGGGGAGGACAGCAAACATGTAGTAAAACAAGAGCTGTTGGTGGTATTCTTCCTTTTTTTTAACTACAGACAGAAGCTTACTTAGGGTGTTTATACTTTCTTATAAGAGATACTGGTCCTGTTTTTTTTCAGAAAATATAATTCTTCAGAATATATCAGAAGTTGTTTATTTTTGTTTATTCTTGGTTTAATTTGACACTGTAGAGAAGAACAAAAATAATGGTGTAAAAATGCATCGCTTCTTTCACATAAATAGTTTGCACCAAGTGCTTAATTTTGTTTTCATTTTTAATACTATTATAAATTATTATATTATTATATTTTTATACTACTACTACTAATCAAATTGTTTTAATGTTAACAATTTCATTTCATTTCATTATCAACAACTACAACATCATTCATTCATTCATTCATATTAAAAATTTAGTTGTAATTTTATTCATATTTTAAAATAGATATTAACTATTATAATATAATAATTTATTTATTTATATTTTTGCTAATAGTTACATCAATAATAATAATAATAATAAAAATCTTTAATTATTGTAATTGTTTTTTTTTTTTTGATAATGGTAACAATTTCATCATCATCAACAACAATAATTGTATATTTAAAATATAATTGTATTCATATTTTAAAATAGATTTTAAGTATTAAAATATATTTTATCAAAATGTAATATAGTGTTGTTAATAGTTGCATCAACATTTTACTAATAATAATGAAAATTATTCTTATTATCTTTTGAAAATTATCATCATCAACAACAACAATAATTATATATTTAAAATGTAATAGTTGTAATTGTATTTTATATTTTATTCATATTTTAAAATAGATTTTACTATTAGAAAATATTTTATTAATATGTGATATATTGTATTATGTTACATCAACAACAACAGCAACAAGAATAACAACATTAATATGAAAAATATTAATATTGTTATTAATAATAAATGTTTAAAAATTGTTTTATTTGAAAATGCTAACATTTCATCATCATCATCATCAACAATTGCAATTATAGTTTTAACTATTTCATAGTTGTAATTGTATTTTAGATACTTTATGTCTATATTTTAAAATAGATTTTAGTTATTATAATACAATATATTTTGTCAATAGTTACATCAAAAATAATAAAACTAATAATAATAATCTTTATATTTTTGGAAAATGTTAAAAAAATTAATCATCGTCAACCACAACAACAATATATTTAATATATTTATATTGTAAATGTATTTTATATTTTATTCATATTTTTTTAAATAGATTTTAACTATTAAAGAATATTGTATTAGAATATAATAGAATAGAATATTTCTTAATAGTTTCATCAGTAATAATAATAATAATAATAATATTTAAAATTTAATAATTGAAATTGTATTTTATATTGTAACTATTAAAATATAATATTTTATTTAAATGTAATATATTTTGTTAATAGTTACATCAGCAACAGCGACAACATTATTATTATTAACAATAATAATAATAAATATTTTATTATTTTTTAAATGTTAACAATTTCATCATCATAATCATTGACAACAATAATAATGATATATTTAAAATATAACAGTTGTAAATGTATTTTGTTTTATTTATATTTAAATAGATTTTAACTTTATGATATTTTATTAAAATATAAATATATTTGTTAATAGTTATATCGATAACAATAATAATAAAAGTCATCATCGTCATCAAAGTCTTTTATTTTTGGAAAATGTTAACAGTTTTATTATCATCAACAACAACAATAATAATTAAAATATAATTGTATAGTGGTAATTGTATTTTATATTGTATTCATATTTTAAAATAGATTTGAACTATTGTAATATAATATTTTAAATATATATATATATATATATATATATATATATATATATATATTTAATATATAATATATTTTGTTTATAGTTACATCAGTAATAATAATAATAATAATAATAATAATAACATTTTTATTATTTTTTTTAAATGTTAACAATTTTATCATCATCCTTATTATCAACAACAACAATAATAATGATAATATTTAAAATGCAATAGTTGTAATTTTTATTTTTATGTATTTATTCATTTTTTAAAACAGATTTTAACTAATATAATATAATATTTTATTACAATACGTTTTTGTTAATAATAATAATAATAATAATAATAATAATAATATTTTAAAATATTAACAAACAATTATAATCAATATTATAATAGTTGTAAACAAACAAACATCATGTTCATCATGTCTGAGTTTGCATGTTTGTGTGTGTTTGCTTATTCCGTGTCTTATACCATACTTATTGGACCATCTAATGTCTTGTTATATGTTAATGTATCTTTTAAATACCATAGCAAATGAATACGGTAATGATTTATTGTACTATTCATGCCCAAACGTATGTGTACATCCAAACATTTACAATTATTCATTCAGAGATGCTTTTGCTTCCAGTCCTCTGGGTTTTCCAATATGTTGTAACATGGATGCAGGATTTGCTCCCATTCAGCCAGAAGAGCATGAGTGAGCTCAGGCATGATATTGGGCGATGGGGTTCCAGTTCCAGTTCATCCGATGTTTGTCCATGTGCACCAATGTCACCACGTTATAGGACACACAGCAGACCGGGGCGCCGTCTTTCTGATTGTGTGCGTCGCCGTCACGCTGCTCTGACCTGTGTGGCTCACGGGTCAGCTTTAGAAAACAGAGTGTTTCATCCATCATACCACAAAGCTGACAGACCCAGTCCAGCCTTATCTAAGAGTCTGTCTCTCATCATCGCACCAAAAAAAACCCCCTTAACAAAGAAGTTGAACAACTGCCTATTACATGACTGATCTCTAGCCAAATAGGAAGTCATTGTTCTGAACCAATAAATCAGCCCATGAGAGCTCGCATGGCGTGAGGCTCGCTCGTCTCCCTCCGAGACTGACAAATGCGCCTTCAGTGAGAAAACAAGATGGATGAACTAGCCGTAATGACTTTGGACTGGCTGTGAGCGTGCCTCCGTTTCACACCACAGTGTGTTAGGGATGTGCAAAGCTGACCTGTCTCACATTTACAAAAAAATTGCTCTCTCTTCCCGGAGAGGTGACTTTGGCTTGGGATTGTGCGTGGAGAACTGAGTGAGTCACATCGTCAGAGGCGTTCAAGTTTTCAGTTGGACATGGTTTTGTTTGGTTGTTTTAGTCTCTCGTTGACTCTGTTTTGGCACGCTTGCGGGTGAACTTGTGGGAGATGCTGTTTTTCTCGTATTGGTTGTATTATGATGCCTAAACAGCCGTGTGGTAATGAGGCCCCTGCGTTGGGTGGGGTGTTATGGTCTCGGTCCGTGTTTGTGTTTGTGTAGCGTGAGGTGGTTCGGCGTGTTCAGACACGCTGTGTTGCTGATGTCAACAGCTGAGGTGTTTATGGCCTCTTCTGATTACAGTCACACCTCACTGCCAGGCACAAGGTGTTCAGAGCGAACCACCGCTGCGGCACACAGTGGCAAAACTACTTCACACACAGGTCTCGCTGTGCCTTTAGCTAAACGGCTCTCTGGAACCACTGCGACAAGTGATTTTCTATTGAAATATCTCAATTTATATGACTTTTGGGGTTTATTTACATCTTGTTCATACTGATTTTTAAATCTCATTTAACATCTAGCAGCAAGTTTTATTTCTATAACCCTATTTGAAATATCATATAACATGTAGCATACAACACACATTTTACATACTTATGCTAGTATATATAAACTACCTTTTAAACTTTGGGGGCAGTAATTTTTTTTTGTTCCTCATCAGAAAAATGCATTAAATTGATTAAAAGTGACAGTACATACATTTAAATAATAAGTGTGTCTTTTCATGAAAGACAAATGTGTGACAAATATTAAGCAGCACAACTGTTTTCATTGTTGAAAATAATAAATGAAATAATAAAATGTATTTATCTTAACACCAAATCTGCATTTTACAATGATTTCTGAAGGATTATGTGAGACTAAAACCTGAAGTAATGATGCTGAAAATTAAGTAGTACATCAGATGAATAAATTACATTTTACAAAATATTCAAATTGAAAACCATTACTAAAAAAAAGTGAAGATAATAAATATTTGTAGTAATACTGTATAATATTAGTTTTACTGTATTTTCTATTAAATAAATGCAGTCTTGGTGAGTATAAGAGACGTATTCCTTACTGACTATATATTTAACATTATTCCAGAAAAATAAATAAATAAATAAATAAACTGAAATAAAAATAAATTAATGCTTAATTTAAATATAAATAAATGTTAAAAATATATTAATAAACAGTATTAATAGGTAATACTAAAATTTATATTATATCAGATATTATAAGTTGAAATAATTTAGCTGAAATGAAACAAAATATAAATATTAGATGGAAAAACTTCTAAAATCTAAAAATGCTACCTTGGCAACCATCTGAAATAATAATAACATGAAAATATGTACTAAAATTACTAAAACTAAAACTGAATAAATCACTCTTATTTATTCATTTATTCACTATCTCATTCACTCACTCACTGACTCACTCATTTATTTGCTCACTCATTCATTTATTCACTCACTCATTTACTCACTTACTGACTCATTCATTTATTTATTCACTCCCTCATTCACTCACTCACTGACTCACTCATTTACTCATTCACTCACTTATTCACTCACTCATTCTTTCATTCATTCACTCACTCACTCACTCACTCACTCATTCTTTAATTTATTCACTCATATAAAAATATATACTAAAATTACTAAAACTAAAATTGAATAAATCACTTACTGACTTATTTATTTACTCATTCACTCACTTATTTACTCACTCACTCATTCTTTCATTCATTCACTCACTCACTCACTCACTCACTCACTCACTGACTAATTTATTGATTTATTCACTCACTGACTCATTCATTCATTTATTCACTCACTCATTCTTTCATTCATTCACTCATGTACTGACTCACTCACTCATTCATTCACTCACTCATTTATTTATTCACTCACTGACTCACCCATTTATTTACTAACTCATTCACTTACTCATTTACTCACTCATTCTTTCATTTACTCACTCACTGACTCATTCATTCATTTATTCACTCTCTCATTGACTTATCACTGACACTTTCATTTATTCACACACTCATTCTTTAATTTATTCATTCATTCATTCACTCACTCACTCACTCACTCACTCACTCACTCACTCACTCACTCACTGGTGTCAGTAATTCACTTACTTATTCACTCATTCACTCACCCAATCCATTCACTCACCCACTCGTTGATTCACTCAGTCACTTACTCATTCACTCACTTGTTCACTCAGTCACGTACTCATTCATTCACTCAGTTCATTTACTCAGTCACTCACTCACTCACTCACTCACTCACTCACTCACTCACTCACTCACTTATTCACTCTGTCACTCACTCACTCACTTGTTCACTTACTCATTCACTCACTCACTGACACATTCATTCATTTACTCACTAATTCACTTACTTATTCACTCATTCACTCACCCAATTCATTCACTCACCAACTCATTGATTCACTCAGTCACTTACTCATTCACTCACTTGTTGACTCAGTCACTTACTCATTCATTCACTCAGTTCATTTACTCAGTCACTCAATCATTCACT
This sequence comes from Garra rufa, assembly GCF_049309525.1. NCBI lineage: Eukaryota > Metazoa > Chordata > Actinopteri > Cypriniformes > Cyprinidae > Garra > Garra rufa. The sequence continues at coordinate 9,419,743 of NC_133368.1, read as the reverse complement.
CACTCACTCACTCACTCACTCACTCGTTCACTTATTCACTCTGTCACTCACTCACTCACTCACTCACTCACTCACTCACTTACTCATTCACTCACTCACTGACACATTCATTCATTTACTCACTAATTCACTCACTCACCCACTCATTGATTCACTCAGTCAGTTCAGTTCAGTTCAAGTAGCTTTATTGGCATGACATTTGTTACAGTATTGCCAAAGCATTTTATATACAGAGTATAATAACATCAAGTTAATAAAACAGACAATAAATTTGAGAAAATATATTAAATTAAATACAATAAATAAACATAAAAACAGCAGACAGTATTTCTAAGATTGATTATAATAATGACAAATACATAGTGAACAATATTTGAAATTAAATATAAATAATTAACCATTTCGTATGGTGTGTATAGTATATACATATTTTGCAGCTAGTTTGACTGTCACATCATGCTCTCCGAGTATATAATGTAATTTCTCTGAGTCATTTAGAGACAAAAATGAACAATTCAATGCTTCAAATTGTGGAAAGAAGATTTGCCTTGTAGTGGTGTATTTGGGGCAGACAAGAAGAAAGTGTTTCTCATCCTCTATTTGACTCAAGTTACAGTGTTTACACATTCGCTGTTCTCTAGGAATCCATGTTTTTTTGTGTCTTCCTTTTTCTATTTCTAAATCATGGTCACTGAGTCGATATTTTGTAAGAATTTGCCTTTCTTTGATGTGTTTAATTGATAAGTAATCTGCCAATTTGGTGGTTCTGTTTAGGGCCGAATAACACTGGAGTTTGGTTTGGAGATTAAATTCATTTTTTAATTTTTCATCATAATTATACTTTAGATCTTTGTCAATTTCTTTACGGATGTTAGGGTTGTGGTTGGAGTCAGACTCAGCTTGAGTTTTATTTATTAGTTGGAGGACGAGTGTATTTAGAGGATGAGACACTGTGGGGGATTCGTTGGCAAGAAGGGCTTTATATTGAAGAGATTTGGTGTCAGATTGAGTCAGGTGATGCCAGAATTGAATAGCTCTTTTTCTAATTTCAATCTGTAAGGGGTATAAGCCCAGTTCAGCTCTGCAGGCATTGTTAGAAGTGCTTCTGTTTACCATTAGTATGTTTTTTGCAAATTCCAATTGTGTTTGTCTATTAAACTTTTATCCCAATTTTCAAACTTTAATACTGGTCCCCAAATTTCACTCCCGTACAGTAGAATTGGTTTAATGATTGCTTGATATAATTTAATCCATGTTCTAACTGGTAGTTTTAATTGTCCAAATCGTGATTTTATGGCATAAAATGCCCTCCTGGCCTTCTCATGCAAGGCCTTCACAGCCAGACTGAAGCTGCCTGATGCTGAGATCTCAATACCCAGGTAAGTGTAGCTGGTGCTGTGCTCTAGGACTTCCCCTCCGTAATAGAACTGGTATCTGTTTCCCTGAGACCTGGCCTTCTTTTGAAACACCATGACTCTGGTTTTGTCCAGGTTTACTGTCAATGCCCATTCCTCACAGTACTGTTCCAGCAGGGCCAGGCTGCGCTGGAGACCCTCAGCTGTAGGAGACAGCAGGACCAGGTCGTCCGCATACAGAAGGCATTTTATTTCAGAGTCGTGTAGAGTGAGGCCTGGGATTTGGTCAGAGCGGTCTAGAGCTTCTGCCAGCTCGTTGATGTAGATGTTAAACAGGGTTGGGCTCAGACTGCATCCCTGCCTCACTCCACGACCCTGCTGGAAGAACTCACTTCTGAGATTGCCAATTTTAACCGCACTTTTACTGTTTTTATATATTGATTGTATAACTTTGAATGTTTTTCCACCAATGCCAATTTGTAATAATTTGTATAGTAATCCATCATGCCAGATAGAGTCGAAAGCTTTTTTAAAATCAACAAAACATGTAAATATTTTTCTTTGTTTGCCTTTTAGATTTTTGTCAACAAGAGTGTGGAGAGAATAGATGTGGTCAGACGTTCGGTGTTTTGGTAAAAAGCCAATTTGTGATTTATTTAGGATGTTGTGTTTTGTAAGGAATGTTACTATGCGGCCGTTTATTATATTGCAAAAAAGCTTTGCTAGATTACTGCCTACAAATGCCCCGGTAATTACTGGGATCAAATTTATCTCCTTTTTTATATATAGGTGTGATCAGTCCTTCAGACCAGATCTCAGGGAAGTCACCAGACCACAAAACCAGATTGAATAATTTGGCTAGAGCTTTAATCATGTTGGGACTGCTGAGTTTAAGCATTTCATTGCTAATATTATCTTGCCCACATGCTTTCTTTAGTTTAAGATTTTTTATATGTTCCATTATTTCAGATATTGTTATGAATGTATCCAGTGGGTTTTGATATTTTTGAATTGTTTTCTTCATGTCTTCTAGTTGTTCTTTTATTTTACTCTGAGGCAGGTTGAGATCATCTGGTTCAATTTTTTTATAAAGATTTTCAAAATAAGATTTCCAAATAGTGCCATTTTGAAGTGAGATCTCTAATTTGGGCTTTTCAAGTTTTTTATATAGATTCCAGAAATTGTTTTGGTCTATTGATTTATCAATTTCATCAATTTTGGTTTTAAAATAATTTTCTCTTTTGTTCCACAATAGTTTTTTGTAATTTTTGAGACAGTCAGAATAACTGAGCCGTAATGTCTGATTGGACGGATCTTTGTGTTTGTTGTTAGAGAGTCTTCTTAGTTCTTTTCTGGCCTTAGTACATTCAATATCAAACCAAACATCCTTTGTTTTTTCCTGTTGATTTCTTTTATGTTTGCGTTGTTGTTTAATGTTAGATAGAGTTGCTAATGTTTTGAATATGTGATTTATATTTGCTGTTGCTAAGTTTATTCCATTAACGTCTGAGGTGAAATTAGTTGATATGAAGTCATCCAGCATTTTTAATATAGTAGGACAGTTCATGTTTTCTTTGAATTGTTCAGAGCTAGATTGGGTCCATCTGAGTTTGGGTTTCAAAGAAATCAGTTTTTCAGATTTAGCTGCAGAAGGTTCAGCATTTTCAGATGGTGATTTCAGGTATAGCACAGTTTGGCAGTGATCCGAAATCGGGAGTTGAGGTCTGACTGTGAAAGCATGAATAAAGTTTGGATCGATATCTGTTATGGAGTAATCGACCACACTGGCTCCTAATCTGGAGCAATAAGTGAATCTACCAAAACTATCTCCTCTGGTTCTGCCATTAATGATGTGTAGCCCTAAACTTTTACAAAGTTTTAACATTTGCTTTCCATTGGGGTTGACTAAACTATCATAGCTGTTTCTTGGTGTGATTATTAATGAAGAATGAAACGTGGTGTCATTGGATATGTGATTATTATCTACGTCTATATAATCAATTTCAGTCACTTACTCATTCACTCACTTGTTCACTCAGTCACTTATTCATTCACTCAGTTCATTTACTCATTCACTCAGTCACTCAATCATTCACTCACTCACTCACTCACTCACTCACTCACTCACTCACTCACTCACTCACTCACTCACTCACTTGTTCACTTACTCATTCATTTACTCACTTACTCATTCACTCACCCAATTCATTCACTCACTCACTCACTCACTCACTCACTCACTTATTCACTCACTCACTTGTTTAATCATTCACTCACTCACTCATTCACTCACTCACTCGTTCAATAATTTACCTGCTCACTCACTCGTTCACTCACTTACTCGTTCTTTCATTCACGCACTCACTGGTTCAATCATTCACTCACTCACTTATACATTAATTTACTCATTCACTCACTAAGACATTCCCTCATTCACTCATTCACTCACTCACTCCCTCATTCACTTGCTCACTCGATCAATCATTCACTTACTCACTCATTCACTCATTCGTTCAATCATTCACTTACTCACTCATTCACTCACTCGTTCAATCATTTACCTGCTCACTCACTCGTTTACTCACTCGTTCAGTCATTCACTCACTCATTCACTCACTTATACATTCATTCACTAATTCACTCACTCACTCATTCACTCTCACACACACACACACACACACACACACACACACACACACACACACACACACACACACACACACACACACACACACACACACACACACACACACATTCAATCACTCACTCATTCAATCATTCACTCACTCACTTATACAGTCATTCACTCATTCACTCTCTCACTCACTAACACATTCACTCATTCACTCACTCACTCACTTATACATTAATTCACTCACTCACTCACTCACTCACTTATACATTCACTCACTCACTTATACATTCATTCACTCACTCACTCACTCACTCACTCACTCCCTCATTCACTCGCTCATTCGATCGGTCATTCACTTACTCACTCATTCATTCACTCGTTCATTTACTCACTCATTCACTTATACATTCACTCACTCACTCACTCACTCACTCACTCACTCACTCACTCACTCACTCACTAACACATTCACTTGTTCACTCAATTTCAATTAAATTCAAACAGCTTTACTGGCATGAAATCATTTTGCATTGCCAAAGCATACATAAGAATAGAGAACATATACAACATATAGTAATTTGGAACAATTGAGTTAATTTAAATAACATTTCAAGAAGTCACTCACTAACACGTTCACTCATTCACTCACTCAAAAAAAGACGAAGAATCAGAAACAATAAAATAAAAAGAAGCATTTTCACTGCTGGTTTTAAACTTTTGAACTCCACTGTATACGATTTTGAAGCCAAGTTTTGCAAGGCATTTGTTGTCAATAAGAAATACTGACATACTACAGTATGCGGTGAAAACCACCCACTCTTTATTCTTTAATGCAAACCCATGGAGGAGCCTAGGCTGCTACCCACCAGATGAAAAATATACAACTGAATTCATTACAGTAGCAAAAAATAAATAAATGAAAACACAAAGGCGAGATAAACATTCACACTGAATGGGGAGTGAAAAGAGAGGGTGTAAGAGGTTTATTGCTGTAGTAGTGGTCCAACAGACACACAGCAGCTCTGCTGACTGCAGCGCAGGAACTGGATTCTGCAGCGCTGCCAAACTCACACACTGAGCTGTCAATCACAGCACCATCTCAGTATGCAGCGCCGCAAACGCTGGCACTCAAAATCACCCCGATTCCTCTTGGAAATGTCCATGTTTTTCTACTAGATCAAAGCCAGATTTGGTTTGTTTTGTGTCTTCACTCTTTTTTCTTTCTTTATATAATTTTGTTTTTGTAGAAGGATATGGTTTAAGGCCAGTTTAAAATTACAGTACTTATTCATGCTAAGCCTCTTATGGACAAACCTACACAAAATGCTCATATTTTATTACTATTATTATTTATTTATTTTTTTTGTGAATGATGGCTGTTTGCAGGCTGATGAATGTTGTCTAGCTCTTGCAGTGCAGGTTATTCTGTATGAATGAGATACATTTGCTCTCTCTCCGTGCTGAGAGCTCATGTTGACATCCTGTATAACTCAGGCTCTCGTTTGAAAATAATCCTCCAGAGGTGAGAGGAACCTCAAATGCTCTCAGTCAGGAGGGCATGACAGGAGAGGGAAGAGAGAGGTGCTTCACAGAGTGTTGGATTCCTCAGATTCTAGCCCATCTCTCATCAGCAGAACAGAGATAGGGCTCTCTCTCCCCCCTCTCCTCGCTTTCAGCCTTATATAAACCTCTCACATGAGAGACAGACAGAAGGAAAGAGAAAGAGAGGACACAGGAGATGGTCATGTACTGCCCAAGGCCTTCATTGTGAGTCATGCGCTGCAGCATGGAATCCAACAAATTCAGGCCGGGTCACTCTTCACCTCAAATCCAAAAGAGACAAATAACAATTATTATATTATATTATATTATATTATATTATATTATATTATATTATATTATATTATATTATATTATATTAATTATATTATATTATATTATATTATGTTATGTTATGTTATAATATATTATATTTGTCAGGTTTATGTCTGTGTTTTGTCCTGTTCTGTCTTTCATAGTGTTTTCCCCCTCTGTTTCCAGTACTTTTGGTTTGTCCCTTTTGCTCCCCCTTTTGGTTTAGTGTTTTTGGTTCTATCCATGCCCATATTTGTATTTCCCCCTTGTTATCTCGTTATCTTGTTTGTTACCACGCCCTATGTTTCAGTGTATTTAAGGTTCTGTGTTTGCACTCCCCGTTTGTCTGTCGATGAAGTTACTTCGTGTTTTCCATGTACTCCCGGATTTATGTTTGTTTTTCTTAAATAAAGTAATTTTGTTTGTATTCCGTTTTCCCCGGCTTCTGTTTGGATCTCCACCACTTCACCTCCAATACACGACCGTGGCAGATCGACGGACCAAGACAAAGAAATATGACCTGGGCTGAGGACAAACTATGGAACCTCCAGCAAGGTGAGCGTTCGCTGGAAGAATATGTGGAGGAGTTTCTGAGTGTTTACCATCTGGTGAGATGGAGTGATAAAATGATCAACGCATGCTTCCAGATGGGACTCAAAGATGATTATTTGTTTCAGTTGATTACTCCAAATGATTGCTACCGTCCCGTAGCAGATTTTGTAAATTTCGTTCTCGATTTGTGTGGTTCCTCGTTCCAAGTCATGGTGGAGGATAGTAATCCTCCTCCCATCTGGAAGCCTGCAATCACCCCATCTCACCAAAAGCCAGAACCCTCCGCATATCACTCCAGCGACCTCACCCCCTCCTTGCCTCCCACGTGTCCCCAAGTCTTCCTAAGCCCCACGTTGGTCCTCAGCCCAGTACCTCAGGCAGCTGCGTCAGCTCACAAAATGGCCGCCACGTCAACATCAGCTCACAAAATGGCTGCCACGCCAGAGTCTGCAAGCAAGATGGCTGCCACGCCAGAGTCTGCAAGCAAGATGGCTGCCACGCCAGAGTCTGCAAGCAAGATGGCTGCCACGCCAGAGTCTGCAAGCAAGATGGCTGCCACGTCAGAGTCTGCAAGCAAGATGGCTGCCACGCCAGAGTCTGCACGTAAGATGGCCTCCGTTCCTGAGTTCCCGGCCAAGATGGCCGCCAAGCCTGAGTTCCCAGTCAAGATGGCCGCCGTTCCTGAGTTCCCGGCCAAGATGGTCACCAAGCCTGAATCCCCGGCCAAGATGGCCTCCGTTCCTGAGTTCCCGGCCAAGATGGCCGCCGTTCCTGAGTTCTCGGCCAAGATGGCCGCCAAGCCTGAATCCCTGGCCAAGATGGCTGCTGTTCCTGAGTTCCCAGTCAAGATGGCCGCCGTTCCTGAGTTCCCGGCCAAGATGGTCACCAAGCCTGAATCCCTGGCCAAGATGGCCTCCGTTCCTGAGTTCCCGGCCAAGATGGCCGCCGTTCCTGAGTTCTCGGCCAAGATGGCCGCCAAGCCTGAATCCCTGGCCAAGATGGCCGCCGTTCCTGGACAAGATGGCCGCCAAGCCTGAATCCCTGGCCAAGATGGCCGCCGTTCCCGAGTTCCCGGCCAAGATGTTTCCTTGGCAACTACCTGAAAAAATAAATAAATAGAAGCTTAATTGAAATATTAAAAAAATTCAAAATAGTCATAAATTAAATAATATTAAAACACAAATTTATATATTAAAAATGGTAATAAATAGTATTGAATAATACAAAAATACTATTATATTATATTATATTAGAAACAATTTAGCTAAAATTAAATAGAATATACATATTAGAGGGAGGAAAAAAATAGGAATGCCGCCATGAAGTAAAAAGTACTAAAACTAAAATAAACATAAAAATATTATGAATATAAATTCTATTCTATTAAACATTACATATTATAATATAAATATTAGATGGAAAAACATAAATGAAAAACAAATTTATTTTATAAACTAACATAAAAATAAATTAAAGCTTAATTGAAATATTTATATTAATTATTATATTATATTATACATTTTGATGTTGATTTTGGGGTGAACTGTGGCCTGGACATGTTTTCATGAGATTGACCCTTATATCCTTTGGACCTCATCACGAGTTAGATGGATAGCTGTCATATCTGTCTCTTCAAACTTTGACCCAACTCTCCAATCTACACACACTTTTACACACAGAGCCACTCGTTCTTGGAAATGTGGCTCTTTATTTAGCACAGACAACCAAGCCTGTGTGCTATTATGTGTGGAAGTTACGTTAACGCGCCGTCATCAGGAGAGACAAAGAAATGTGTCAGGTAACTGGATAGTGGAGGAATGTATTTTCCGAAGCATGGCAGGAGAACGAGTATGTGGTCAGCTGGTTCACTCAGACGTTAGTGCTGTGTGGGGTTTTAGGATATGAACTTCTGACCCTGGAGTCACCTGTTATGTCAAATGAGCTGTGACGTCTTTCTCTCTTCCTCTCTCTCTTCTGTCAAAAGACCACAGCTGTCATTTTCACACCTCTGCACACACACATATCCTTCCTTCAATGGAAGACTTTAAACACTTTACTTTTAAAAATAACACGTTAATACTTAACTATTGATTATAAAATGTTACATTGTCAGTTTTTATAAAAGTTAAACCTTGTGAAAATTAAGTAGTTGAGTACTTATTACGAAAACAATAAATGTAGACTTGTACATTTGAAGTAATGTTTTCAGACACTTAGAGCTATATTTACTAAACAGGGCAAATTAGTGTGAGACCGCAATCCTATAAAAGTGTCAATGGGAGAGGAAATTTCTGTGGCTGATTTACTCACAATGCAGACACAGCCAGATAATTTCCATAATTACCAACTCAATCCAATAAAGGCAGTGCAAATTAGCGTAGGATTGCAAACAAGAAGATGATAATAAGGTGCGGGTAATCTATTAACAATACAGATGCAAAATAGGTTAAAACATACTTTTTTGGGGCAATAAATAATTGTGCAAATACCAGTAAATTGACTATGGCAAACTTTAGTGCATCTTATACTACGGGGCCGATGAATGCTTGAATCTGATTGGCTGATGAACGTTCTAATGGTGTGCATTATTTTCAGGGAAACGCACAAGGTCCTTACAGCCTAAAACAGCAAAATAACCTAAATCCACAACGACACTGGCCAAAAAAATAAATACAGTAAACAATAGGATAAAAACGACAGATTATTTCCATATTTTTGCCACAATATTACGTTTTATTATGTACGGAAAGCACATACTCTATTTCTCCCACTCTCTCTCCCTTACAGACGCACACACATACACACTGTAAAAAGTTTTCACCAGATTCAACTTAAAAACCTAAGTTCAGCAGCTGCCTTAAAATTTTAAGTTAAATCAGCTTGAAACTACAAGTCATTTTAACTTATTACAATAAAAATGAGTTGATTTAACTTAAAATTTTAAGGCAGCTGCTAAACTTAAGTTTATAAGTTGAAGCTGGTGTTAGTTCTGTTGTTAAATATGAATGAAGTGTACTGGTAAATTACAAGCATTTATGTAAGGGATAATGTACAGGCAGCCGGTAGTTATCGCAGAAATAAGCCCCGACAGTGTGATCAGGACCCGACGCGAAGCGGAAGGGTCTTGTATCACACTGAAGGGGCTTATTTCTGCGATAACTACCGGCTGCCTGTACATTATCCCGCTTATTACACGGCTACTTGCCACATAAGGAAAAAAACTGGACATGAATATGAATTTGAAACCTTTTATTGGCATATTTGTTTTAAATTAACATTTTTATTCTTCCACGAAACGATATAGTACCACGTGACTAACCTTCAAACTATGTACGTTAGTAAGACAATTTAAATAGATTAATGTCGAAATTTTCCATTGTTAATTGTGGTTGTCCAGTGTTTGCCATAAGATGGCGCCAAACGGTAATCTTTGTTGGCACGGAGGGATTTTAAACATACAAGTAGTACCGGCTATGCGTTATTACTTTGGAGCGGTGATTATTTGAAAAGAACGAACCTGCAAATGTCTCAACTGACCAATCAGAATCAAGCATTCCAAAGAGCCGTGTAATAAGGGAAAATAAAATATACTTTACCACCATTTCTATTGAAACTTGCATGTCATGTATTTAAATATTTTACACATTTGTAACGAGGAAGTTGCAATTAAGTATATTTGAAATATATGAACTTGCAATATCTAATAAAACACTACAGTTAAAGTTATAATCAAACTGTTCACATTTTAAAAAGTAATCTCAAATTAAAAAGTACATTTAAAAACGTACATTCAAACGTATCTTTCTTCAATCTCTTTAAAGGAACACTACACTTTTTTGGAAATAGGGTAATTCTCCAACTCCCCCCGAGTTAATAAGTTGAGTTTTACCATTTTGAAATCCATTCAGCTGTTCTCCTGTTCTGGCGATATCACTTTTAGCATAGCTTAGCATAGATCATTGAATCCTATTAGACCAATAGCATCGTGTTCAAAAATGACCAACGAGTTTTGATATTTGTCCTATTTAAAACTTGACTCTTCTGTAGTTATATTGTGTACTAAGACTGGCGGAAAATGTAAAGCTGCGATTTTCTAGGCCGATAAGATTAGAAACTCGTTGGTCATTTTTGAACACGATGCTATTGATCTAATAGGATTCAATGATCTATGCTAAGCTATGCTAAAAGTGTTATCGCCAGAACAGGAGAAGGGCTGAATGGATTTCAAAACGGTAAAACTCAACTTATTAACTCGGGGGGAGTTGGAGAATGAGCCTATTTCCAAAAAAAGTGGAGTGTTCCTTTAAGCACACTTAAGTGGCTCTTAAATTCATTAATATATTATCTGTAAGTAAAGTTAGTTTTAAAATTTGAAGTATACTATGCACACATTTAAAGGGATAGTACACCTAAAAAAGAAAAAAATCTCTTTGTGATTTACTCACCCTCAAACCAACCCTAGATGTATATGACTTTTTTCTTTCAGATGAATACAATTGGGAGTTATATTAAAAAATGTCTTGCCTCTTCCAAGCTTTATAATGAATGGATTAGTGAATGGCTGTTGAGATTTTGAAGTCCAATAAAGTGCATCCATCCATAATGCAATTTATTTATGCAATCCGTAAGCTCTGGTGAGAAGTGACAAACACAGAAGCGCAATGGAGAGAGCAAAACAAAACGCCAGTCACAGATTAAAAGTTACAAAATGATGATTTGTAAAGGAAAATGTCAGAGGATTTCAATGTAAACCAAAAGGAGACTGATTTTACTTTGCTGTAAACAAGACTTGGTTTTCATGAGACTAGCATACTCTCACCAATGTCATCCACTGGAACGCCACTCTCTCGTGACTGTGTGTACGACAAGTTTAGAAGGCCTTTATTAACTCCCAGAGTACTTTTTATGATGGATGGATGCACTTTATTGGACTTTAAAATCTCAACAGCCATTCACTGCCATTATAAGACTTAAAAGAGCCAGTACATTTTTTAATATAACTGATTGTATTTGTCTGAAAGAAGAAAGTCATATACATCTAGGATGGCTTGAGGGTGAGTAAATCATGGGGTAATTTTAAATTTTTGGGTGAACTGTTCCTATTCAAAACATAACTGCCAATATTTCAAACTCTCTTCAGCACAGTGGATGACTGACGGGTGATTCAGCATGTATTGATTGTAAATCTTTCTCACTTATTCTGTGCATGAACATACTGTATACAGTACATTCCACAGCAAATACACATTCGCAGGGTGAAGATACTCTATGAATCGCATCCTAATTGAGTCTGTTTAGTTCATGTTTGGTGCAGTAGTATTCTTATTTCAGCAAGCTTCACATTGATTTGCTGCCAGAATGGGCCTCTGCAATCCATGACAGGGAGCTGGAGAGAAATGTCACAGGCAGTCGTTTAGTCTGTCACTCCTCTTCCATTCTTAATCAGCGAGTGTGACAGACCTCCAACAGTAGAGGGTGAGATTTCAGCAAAAACAGTCGGCAGGCATGACATCCACTACAAAAATCACGTTGTTTAGAGTTGACTTGTGCGACGCCACCTTTAGTCAATCAGAAAACCTCGCCTTTGAATAAGTCTTTGTATCAGCCTATGAATAATTTTGCACGCTCAGTGTGAACAACATTGGGTTTGATGTCTGTAGAGGGTGTGGTGGTGTGGTTTAGGGATAGGGGCTGGCTTAATTTAGTCATCTAGTGGTTAATAAGACAAGTGTTCTTCGCTTAAACATGTGAGTGTGTGTGTGTGTGTGTGTGTGTGTGTGTGTGTGTGTGTGTGTGTGTGTGTGTGTGTGTGTGTGTGTGTGTGTGTGTTTAAATACAGTGTGAGTGACAAGTTCATTTGAGCCCCACATTTGATCACTCAGTAGACGGAGGGAGTGTCTGAAGTGTGTGTTTGTGAGACAGGGCTGAGGCCTCATTAAAGTTGAACTTCTCAAACTGTCACTTACCTCCAACAACCCTTACCACCATCTCCTCCTCCTCATCATCATCATTCAGACACAAATGCACAATGAAGCCCTCATTACCACACCTCTGCTGTCAAACACATATATGCTGTACGTTGACTCACATACTTTACCTTCACATATGTGCAAGCACACATACATACTCTCACACCATGAAAAGTGCTGCTGGTGTCCTTATAGAAGTGACTGGACTAATGTGAAGGTTAAGATTAAAACTGGAATCTCTTTTTCCACAAACAGAGAGATCAAAGTGACGGTTCTGACGGCGGCTTCCTAATCCGCCGTTTCCCACAGATCAGAAAGAAATGGAGAGAGGAAGTGAGAGTGGGTGCACAGTTAAAGCTTCCAGCGAAACAGCATTAATAATGTTATGCTATGGGGGTCCAGGCCGGCTCCTGTAGAGCCAAGAACTGGCAGAGTTTAGCTCCAACCGTGATAAAACACACCTGAACCAGATAAACAACTGTTGCAGACTGAAATGGTACAACATTTGAATTTAAACTTACTTTGCGAATGTTAAAAGGAACCCTGGGTATTACTTGTATCGTTTGATATGTAGTAGAAAACCCATGAAAGATTCACGTTATTTAAAAATCCTCATCATTTTATACATATTTTGAACTATAGGATCAATGGAACTATATTTTGATGACGTGAAATGGTTGCACTCTGTGAGCTACTGGTGCTACTTGTTGCTATTTTTACCGCAGTGCAACTCTAAAAATGAAATACTAATGCGATGTCACATTTTGTGGCTTTTGGTTGTAATTTTCAGGCGAAGGGCAACAAGACAAACAATGTAAGTCTTCATTGCTTTCCTAGTGATAAGAAGAGGAGAAAAGAATAGATGCCTATGGACAAATAAAACTTCCTAAAGACCAGCGTCTTTGTTCTTTCCACTTTAGCCCTGATGCCTTTTAGGCAGCTACTGAAAGAGCTTATTAACAGTAGAGACAAGAAACACTTGATGCCAATCGGCAGAATATAAAGATGCCGATGCTTGTCATGACGCCGCAGCCACTAGTAGTTTTGACTCCTTGTGGGGAAAAATGGTACAGCATTAGGTTTAAGTCTGTTTATATCCATCGCTCTTTCATCGTATCAGTATTTTATTTTCTGAGATGTGTTGCTGTAAAAACAGCAACAAGGTAGTGCCAGTAGTACATAGACTGTAACCATTTCACATCAACGAAATAATGCTACCCCCATAGTCCAAAATATGTATAAAATGATGTGGATTTATTAAAGTTCACCCAAAAATTTAAATGTGATGTTTATCTGCTTACCCCCTGGGCATCCAAGATGTAGGTGACTTTGTTTCTTCAGTAGAACACAAACGAAGATTTTTAACTCAAACCGTTGCAGTCTGTCAGTCATATAATGGCAGTCAAAGGTTACCAAATCTTTGAGAGTAAAAAAAAAACATACACAGACAAAACCAAATTAAACCCTGCGGCTTGTGACGATACATTGAGGTCGTGAGACACGTAACAATCTGTTACATGTAACAATCTGTGCAAGAAGATTTGGTAAACCATTAACCATTGGTAACCATTGACTGCCATTATATGACTGACAGACGGTTTGAGTTAAAAATCTTCGTTTGTGTTTTACTGAAAAAACTAAGTCACCTACATCTTGGATGCCCAGGGGGTAAGCAGACAAACATCAAATTTTAATTTTTGGGTGAACTATCCCTTTAAATAACGTAAATCTTTCATGGGTTTTCTACATTCTATATATTTCAGTAAGAGACCTCATTTACGTTATATTAAGTCATACAAGTCTTACCCTGGGTTCCTTCTAAAAAAGTATGTTCTTTATAGTATGTAGTATGAATGAATTCGGACATACTAAGTTCGCAACACTGTTACTATCATGTGACCTACCAGTGTCAGTTGTGTCGCTTCACTGGCTTTCATAAAATCTGGCCTCATGGGATAGTAAAGTGTCCATTGAATGCACACTTCAGAATTTTCTCATGCTATATATTAAACAAGTATTCAATTTCAGATGCAGCAAAGGTCTTTATGATTACCAGAAACCTCCAGGCTGGTGTGTTGGATGCACACATGTGTCGTGGTACTCTTGTGAACAAGCGTCGAAGACTGACAGGGAAGACAAGAAATTGTTGAATAAAGTTGTTATTTTAGTTTTCTTTGCACACAAAAAAGTATTCTTGTAGCTTCATAAAATTACGGTTGAACCACTGATGTCACATGGACTATTTTAATGATGTCCTTACTTCCCTTCTGGGCCTTGAACATGTCAGTTGCATTGCTGTCTATGCAGGATCAGAAAGCTTTCGGATTTCATCAGAAATATCTTAATTTGTGGTCCGAAGATGAACAAAGGTCTTACCAGTTTGGAACAACATAAGGTGAGTAATTAATAACATAATTTTCATTTTTGAGTGAACTATCCCTTTAAATGTAATATAGCTGTTAGAAAAATGTAGCAAGTAATGAACATCTTCTGATGTAATAGGACTCATTCATTCATCACTTCTTTTCAAAGCTGCTTGTTTGTCTGTTCCTCTATTTGAGACTTTAACCTTCAGATGCCCAGAAGAGGACAGGATGTGTCTGTAATGATCCTGCTGGGCCTTGAAACCGATGACTCCATTCATATGCTGCGCTTGCTGATTTTCTGGTGTTGTTGTCTTTTTTTATTTTTTATTTCAGTCACAAAGAATGACCAGTCACAGACATAAATATATGCAGATGTGTGTGTCTCTGTCTGTGTGTGTGGGCCCCATTCATTCTTCACAGTCAAAATCATGCAGTACAAATGCATTTAAATGTCTCTTTTAAGCACACACGCCCTGCAAACAGCCATCACTAAGATAAATCATATGCAAATGTCTGTGCTCATCTTGTTTTTAAGTGGGAACCCTGAATATACAACCATCTGTAATGTGAGCGTGCGCATGATGTATGGGTTTGTGTGCTCCTTTCTGCATTTATTTTCCATACTTAAGAGAAAAATGAAAATTCGTCATCATTTATGTACGTCATTCTAAACTAATTTTACTTTCTGTTAAAAAGAAAAGCACCATAAAGAATTAATATCAGCTTTGAAACTGGGGTCCAAAGACCCTCAAGGGGCTTAAAGATGGTTCTAGGGCATCTGAAAAAAAATAACATTTAAACTGTCAAAGTTAACTGTAAAACTCATATGAAACAATTTATTGTGAAAATTCCTATGCAAAAACAGCAGAATTGAACAGAAAATGTTTCTCTTGACTCTTTAGGTTTATAGTCTAACAACAGTCATAGCAGGTAAAAAAAAAAAAAAAAAAAAGACACACTTATTACAAAATTATATTTTTCAGATTATATAGGTCTGTTATTTATTTACATTGGCCTCAGTACAGTAACAATGTCAAAGACAACAATTTAATATCACACCTTCTTATACAGTATAAATAAGCCTTTACACATTTACAATACTATACATATACTATATATAATATAACTGCCTTTGAATTTTATGTAGACAGACCCTGGTTCATCACAATTTGACCTCAAAAATTTTGAAATAAAAATTTCTGGTCTAATATTCCACACTATATTCCAAGTTATCAGAAGTCATTAATGAACAAACTGAAATTTAATTCATTATTTTATTCAGGGAAAGAAAGAAAGGAAAAGAAAGAAAGACCGAATGAATGAATGAATGAATGAATGAATGAATGAATGAATGAATGAATGGAAGGAAATCTCTGATAGTAAGTAAATAAATAAATACTCTAGTGGTAAATAAATAATTAAATTAATTAATTAATAAAATTCTAGTGTCTAATTCATTCATTCACTATATTCCAAGATATTGGAAGTCATTAACGAACAAACTGCAATTTAATTCATTATTCAAGGAAATGAACGAACGAACAAACAAACAAATGAACGAACGAATAAATGAATAAAATCTGTTAGTATGCAAGTAAATAAATAAATACGCTGGTGGTAAATACAATAAATAAATAAACAATCTCTGGTAGTAAATAAATAAATAAATACTCTGGTGGTAAATAAATTAATAAAATCTCTGGTAGTAAGTAAATAAATTGGTAGTATGTAAGTACATAAATAAATCTTGGGTAGTAAGTAAATAAATAAATAAATACTCTGGTGGTTAAATAAACACAATCTCTGGTAGTAAGTAAATAAATAATTTAATTAATAAAATATCAGGTAGTAAGTAAATAAATCTGGTAGTATGTAAGTACATAAATAAATAAATCTTGGGTAGTAAGTAAATAAATAAATACTCTGGTGGTAAATAAATTAATAAAATCTCTGGTAGTAAGTAAATAAATTGGTAGTATGTAAGTACATAAATAAATAAATCTCGGGTAGTAAGTAAATAAATACATTAAATAAATACTCTGGTGGTAAATAAATAAATTAAATCTCTGGTAGTAAGTAAATAAATAAATCTGGTAGTATGCAAGTTAATAAATAAATCTCTGCTAGTAAATAAATATCTGGTAGTAAGTAAATAAATACTCTGGTGGTAAATAAAAATAAATAAATACAGTCTCTGGTAGTAAGTAAGTAAGTAAGTAAATAAATCTCTGCTAGTAAGTAAATAAATAAATACTCTGGTAGTAAATAAAAATAAATAAATAAATACAGTCTCTGGTAGTAAGTAAGTAAATAAATAATACATTTTTGATAGTATGCAAGTAAATACATAAAATCAAACCTCTGGTAGTAAGTAAGTAAATAAATAAATAAAAAATCTCTGGTAGTATGTAATAAATAA
>NC_133368.1:9371966-9402093 GCF_049309525.1 Garra rufa | reverse complement strand
CCAATAATTCAGTCTGATCTCATTGTTTATACATGGGTATTTATACGTAACGTTTAGATTTAGATTTTTTCTAGCACCCTTAACCTACCACCAAAACGAAACCGATTTTATAGCAATTGCAATTTTATAATTTTATTAATAAGCGATTTAGATTTTTAGCCCTCTTAACCTACCCCCAAACCTAAACCTACCCATTTTATAACGAATATAAAAGCATATAAAACGTAACTGACCAAAATATGCAGGGAAATGGCATTTCAGTAAGAATTTGGAATAAAAATATTTTTTATAATCCCACTCCTACCTCTAAAACCTAACGTTAACCATAACTCTCTCTGTACAGTAATAATAATAATAATAATAATAATAATAATAATAATAATAATAATAATAATAATAAAAAAAACATGACAGACTTAAAAGTGCAATCACAATCGTCGATTTATTGCAAAAATATCAACAGCCGTACCAAAAAGTAATCCAAATGACGATGCATTTGCAGCCGCAGTCCTCTCTGGCAGAATGCAGTAGGTTTGTTTGAGGTGCTGGGCATATTTTAAATTGATAATCGCTGAAAATAATATCCATATTATTGTCTTGAATCTTGATCCACTCCGTGATTGCGCCCGTGCATCATTCAAACACATCTCACCAGAAACACGTCATGTCGTAATCTGTGACGAAGGCAGGTGAGAACCATGAGCGTTCGATTTTCCCTGCCGTGAAACTTGTCGTTTCTAAATGCGGCAAAATTTGAATTTGAAACAAGCACTTCAGCCCGGGGTAAATGCTGTTGCTGCTGGACTCGCTGCTCGGGATGGAGGTGAAGATCGCCGGATAAAGGTTTTAATTTGGGTCTGTTCCTCGCAGTCGTACGGATTCTGAAGATTAGCGCACAAATAAAATCTTTTCATTTTGTAATTATGATGCGTGTTCAGTGTATTTTATGGTTCTGTTGTTAGTCACCGCATGTCAGAGGAAACGCCCTTTGTGTCCCACTAGGCAAACGAAGTTAATATTACATGAATGCTTTAACAATTGCAGAAATGTATTTGAGTTTAAAGTGTAGGCTTGCTTAACATTATGTAGACTTATTGGAAACGAGCTGGCATCAGAAATCACACAGAACAGTATGAAATGTTATAATTTCATATAAAGTAAATGATTCAACTATTTAATAATGCAAATGAAAACATAAGGCAATTGGTATGACAATTAAAAACAATAATAATAATGAAATCAATGCTGCGATTTCAGTATTCAAAAGGATTTGTTTTTAGGTGTTGTCAAAACGTATGTATTGTACGTTAAAATGCTAAAAATACGTATGTATTTGTAAGTGTAGATGCTGTAAATACGTCAGTATTATTATTGTCTTATTCTGGTAAATAAACTGGAATATCACTCAATAAGTGCCATAATTAATGTGGATATAACTTTCACTTCAGAATAGGGGGTCAAATCGGCTTTATTAGTACTGTATTAATGGCAGGTTAGCCTTAATTATTGGCTCATTCTAGTAAATAAACTTGAATATCACTCAATAAGTGCCATAATTAATGTGGATATGACGTTCACTTCCAGAATAGGGGGTCAAATCGGCTTTATTAGCACTGTATTAATGGCAGGTTAGCCTTAATTATTGGCTTATTCTGGTAAATAAACTTGAATATCACTCAATAAGTGCCATAATTAATGTGGATATAACTTTCACTTCAGAACAGGGGGTCAAATTGGCTTTATTAGTACTGTATTAATGGAAGGTTAGCCTTAATTATTAGTTTATTCTGATAAATAAACTTGAATGTCACTTGCCTATAATTAATGCCTATAATATAATTGCAATAATTAATGTGGATATAACTTTAACATTAGAACTGTAGAACCTGATGCATCAAATAGTCCTTATTACACTATTTTAGCCATATATAATTGCAAACCAGCAGTAATTAAACATAATTACTAGTTTATTATTTGGTTAACTTAATAGATGGTAAATCACAGAAATGTATTTACATCACTACAAAAAATATTAAAATAATAATTGCTTATTAATTTGTAAATAATGGCTAACATGTATTTACTGTACATTCAGTTATTTATTAATTACTAGCTTATTTTTGTTATCTATTTTTGCTTATTTATGTGTTTTTAAAAATTTAATAATTCGCAAATAATGGCTAATAAGCCCTTACTATATGTTCAGTTAATCATTATTTATGTATGTGTTCATGCTTATCTGATGCATGATTGTGAACAAGTTAATCTTGAATTACTAGTTTATTAATAATTAACTAATACATCATTTGGGAACCTTAAAATGTTAAATTAGTCATTAATTACTAGTGTGTTTGTGCTTAACTAATGCTTAACTGTGAACAAATTAACAGTTAATTAATGCTTAACTAATGCATTATTCTGGACCCTTAAAATAAAGTGTTACCAAACATTTTTCTTTTATTGGTCGGATGAAATATGCTAATTTTTTGAGATAGGAATTTTGGGTTTTCATGAGCTGTATGCCAAAATCATCAATATTAAAACAATAAAAGGCTAGAACTACTTTCAAATGTGTGTAATGAATCTAAAATATATGAAAGTCTAATGTTTATCAGTACATTACAGAAAATAATGAACTTTATCACAATATGCTATTTTTTTTTAAAGGACCTGTATTTCAGCACATTAACAATATATTAACTTTAAGTGTTATAGCTAATGACATAAAACTTGAAATAATCAAGTACTTTGCATGTGCTTTAGTTAGTTGACACATAAAAATAAATGCACAAAAAAAAAAAAAATCTGTAAAATTAAGTGTACTTTTTAAATAAGGGTACTCAGCTGACATACTACTGTTTGCTACCGCTGTGTAGCAGGAAGGAATGCATATCAAAATCCAAGGTATTTTCCATTTAATGGAAAATTCCTGAACATTAATAGATGTGAATAGCAAAATAACAAACCTTAGGGTGAAGGAATGCCTGGCCCTCCATGTGGTAGGAAAAGCCAGTGACTCAGAGCAGTGTGACCGTATGTGCGAATAACAAGGCTGAGTGAAAGAGGGAGCGACAAACCTCCAAGGTTTTCGCTTGCCCGACCAGATCATTTCCTCACCCCCAACACTGACATACACAGTCTGTCCTAATCACTTCTGTCCTTTCCTCCACACTTCACTACTCAGCCCCTCCTGAGACACACAGGCAAACCAAACAAACCCTGAGGGCTGAGACAAAGTCATGAGAATGAACCAGTCAGAAAGACTAGCTACACAATGAACCATGAGCTACACCTGGTAAAGAAATTCCTTTAAGCTTTACCTCTGGTGTTGGCTTCAAGAGACTAGAGAGAAAAGTGGGAATTGACAGTGGGCGGCATGTATGAGAGCATTTGCCTGTCTGTTTAATCTGAGGCCAGGTTGGCAAACACATTACCTGTGTTAATGCATTCTGAACCCTGTAAAGCTTAACATAATAGTCAGATTTTTTGGCATATATTTTTTAAGGGATAGTCAAAGTCAAAGTCAACTTTATTGTCAGTTCTGCCACATGTACAGGACATACAGAGAATTGAAATTGCGTTACACTCAGACCCATGGTGCATACAAGTAACATTAAATACAAACAGTAACATTAAATAGAAAGGTAGAATTTAAAAAAATATGAATAAATACAAATAAACATATAATATATAAAATGCAAAACACAATATACAAGTAAGGGCACATAGTAGAGAGCGCAAACCATGTAAACAATATAGTGCAACAGAGCTTGTAAATGTGTAAAAGTGTCAGAGCAGTCTTGTAACTGTCTTATGAGTAGTGTGAGGCCGACCAATGCTGCACAAAGTGACTGGTGCAGGTCAGTGTGTGTGTGTGTGTGTGTGTGTGTGTGTGTACCTGGTATCCATCACGTTATGGGGACCAAATGTCCCCACAAGGATAGGAATACCAGTAGATTTGGACCTTGTGGGGACATTTCTCAGGTCCCCATGAGGAAACAGGCTTATAAATCATGCACAATGAGTTTTTTGAGGAAGTAAAAGTGTGCACAATCTCCTGTGAGGGCTAGGTTTAGGTGTAGGGTAGGTGTAGGGCGATAGAAAGTACGGTTTGTACAGTATAAAAACCATTACGCCTATGGAATGTCCCCATAAAACATGTAAACACAACGTGTGTGTGTGTGTGTGTGTGTGTGTGTGTGTGTGTGTGTGTGTCAGAGTTCAGAAAGTTTGTGGGGCAGAAGAGGGGAGTGGGGGCAGAGTAGGGAGACAGTTGAGCTTCCTGACAGCCTGATGGGTGAAGCTGTCCTTCAGTCTGCTGGTCCTGGCCTGGAGACTCCGCAGTCTCCTCCCTGATGGCAGCAGGCTGAAGAAGCTTTGCATTGGGTGGGTTGGGATCGGCTGCTATGCAGAGGGCTTTTTTTGGTGAGACGTGTGCTGAGGGAGGGGAGAGGGACACCAATGATCCTCTCAGCTGCTCTGACTATGCGTTGGAGAGTTTTTTGGCAGGACGCATTGCAGGCTCCAAACCACACAGTGATGCAGCTAGACAGGATGCTCTCGATGGTTCCTCGGTAGAATGTGTACATGATGGGGGCTGGTGCTCTTCTTAGTTTGCGGAGGAAGTAGAGACGCTGCTGTGCTTTCTTGGCCAGTGCAGTGGTGTTGTTTGTCCAGGAGAGATCCTCAGTGATGTGCACACCCAGGAACTTGGTGCTGCTCACTCTCTCCACAGACGCACTGTTGATGGTCAGAGGAGCATGCTGAGTGTGCGCTCTTCTGAAGTCAACAACAATCTCCTTCGTCTTCTCCACATTCAGAGAGAGATTGTTGTCTCTGCACCATGCGGTCAGGCGGCTCACCTCGCTTCTGTAGTTTGTCTCATCCCTGTTGCTAATGAGACCCTGTTGATGAAGAGGCTGGAGCTGTGTGACGGTGTGCAGTCGTGGGTCAGCAGAGTGAAGGGGAGTGGGCTCAGCACACAGCCCCCGTGTTTAGAAAGATAGTGCTGGATGTGTTACTGCCGACCCGTACTGCTTGTGGTCTTCCAGTGAGGAAATCCAACAGCCAGTTACACAGTGAGGTGTTGAGCCCCAGTTGGATCAGTTTTTGTGTGAGCTGTTGGGGGATTATAGTGTTAAATGCTGAACTGAAGTCTATGAACAGCATTCGGACATATGAGTCTTTTTTGTCCAGATGTGTGAGTGCAGAGTGGAGTGCAGTGGAGATGGCATCATCGGTCGAGCGGTTGGGTCGATACACAAACTGGAAGGGGTCCAGTGAGGGGGGAAGGACAGACTTAATGTGCTGCATGACTAGCCGTTCAAAGCACTTCATGAGGATGGGGGTAAGTGCAACTGGACGGTAGTCATTAAAGCAGGAAGGAGATGACTTTTTTGGCACCGGAATGATCGTGGTTGCTTTGAAACATGTGGGGACGACAGCCTGGGAGAGTGAGATGTTAAAGATGTCTGTGAAGACATCAGTGAGTTCCACTGCATAGTTCACCCAAAAATGAAAATTCTGTCATTAATTAATTACCCTCACGTCATTCCAAAGCTGTAAGACCTTCGTTCATCTTCAGAACACAAACTTAACAAACTTCTTTCCATTGTTCACATTATCGCTACTCTTTCCTGGTCTGTCACTCATATGAAAATAGCAGTACTGTTATGTGAAAGTTCTACATGTCCTGGATGTGGAACAATGAAATATTTCCGCTATGTCAAGGTTCAGATATTTCCATATGACCTACGTGTTAAAAGGCACACCATGTTGCTCAAAGAGGAGCTGGTCATCACATGCTCACATATATCATCTTTATATGCATGACCAAGTGTGTGAAAATGTGTGCATGTGAGTGTGAAAGGGTTAAAGATGAGGAAATGTTACCTGTCAGTTCTTAAAAGGCCTGGTTGACAAGGCAGATGACAGCTGTTGATAACTTATGTGTCCTGGTTATGTCCACACATACAAGAGTACAGCACATACTGTATGTTAAATGTCACGCCTTTGTTTTTCCCGCTCAGGCCTTGAGCACTTCCTGTTCTAACCTGTGTTGCGGTTAACAGCTCACCTGTAATTACCTACCGATTGGTGTCGCCTGCTGAGAAACCGCTTGAAAGCTGAGGCACACCCAGGATGCGTCTGAAACCGAAGGCAGCTGCCTTGTTGGTTAGTCAGCCGTTTATTGACCTATCAGACAGTGTTTTAGCTTAAAGGCACCTTTGAAGTTTCCGAACACTTAAGGCAGCATAACGTCATGTCTGATGATCTACAACAAATTCAAGTAAACTTTAGTCATAACCAAGCAAATATTTAATAACTATAATGCAAATTTCTTGGTAAAAAAGTTGAAAAAATAAATCAAGGATAGACATTGATTAACCAATTTGCTGCTTTGAACCACTCTGTCATAAGACAGCGACCGATAGCAGCGACAAGACCAGAAGGTTACCATAACTCAAACAGAATAGAATTATACTGGCAACACCAAGGTTATTGGTTTGAATTCTAAAGTATGCATTAACTGATAAAATGCATAATTTGAATACAGTGCTATGTAAGATGGATTGCTTTCTTATTAGTTGTGTATGTTAGTGCAATTGGTAACACTTTACCATAAACAGGCTTCGTACAAGGTGCTTAAAGCTTGAAGTAGCCTACTTGAATTTGACTTTTTTAATTTAAGGCCTGGAAAACCCTTGCAAATAGCAATATTCCCGAAAAGGTACTTAAAAAAAAGTGCTTGGATTATTGAAAGACAATGTATTTGTGAAATAAGTGTTTAATTTTTTCAATAAGCACATAGATTTTGATGCAAAATCCATGCAATTCAAAAAACATTATACTTTTTTTTACTTATTTCAGTTAATGTCATAGAATATAGCGAGCTAAGCCAGTAGTAGTTCTGACAATGCTGTGAAACAGATTAATCATGAGTCATTAACACTGGATCCACTCCTATTGATTTAAACTCCTGACATTGCTTGTAGTGATTTTAAAAAGAATGTAGTGATGGGTGAAACTGAGCTTTTCAAAACTCTGAATCAGTTAAACAAATGCGGTGCAAAATTATTTACTGTTTCGAAGTGCTTCATTCGGATCACGTATCGTGAATCATTTGTTTCAGATCGGGACTTTGGAGAGGGTTTGCAAATCATTTAACTTAGATTGGGACTTCAAGTCACATATTGCGAATCATTTGATTCAGATTGGGACTTTGGAGCGGGTTTACGAATCATTTAATTTAGATTAGGACTTCGAATCACATATCGCGAATCATTTGATTTAGACTGGGACTTCAGAGCGAGTTCATTAATCATTTAACTTAGATTTGTACTTCAAATCACGTATTGCAAATAATTTGATTTAGATTGGAACTTCAGAGCGAGTTCATGAATCATTTACCTTAGATTTGGACTTCAAATCACATGTCGCAAATCATTTGATTAAGTTCAGGACTTTAGAGCGGGTTTGCAAATCATTTAACTTAGATTGGGACTTCAAATCATGTATCGCAAATCATTTGATTGAGTTTGAGACTTCGGAGCATGTTCGCAAATCATTTAACTTAGATTGGGACTTCAAATCATGTATCACAAATCATTTGATTCAGATCAGGACTTCGGAGCAGGTTTCGTGAATCATTTAACTTGGATTGGGATTTCAAATCACGTATTGTAAATCATTTGATTCAGATCAGGACTTCGGAACAGGTTTGCGAATCATTTAACATAGATTGGGACTTCCAATCTCGTATCGCAAATCATTTGATTCAGATCAGGACTTCGGAGCAGGTTTGTGAATCATTTAACTTGGATTGGGATTTCAAATCACGTATTGTAAATCATTTGATTCAGATCAGGACTTCGGAACAGGTTTGCGAATCATTTAACATTGGGACTTCCAATCTCGTATCGCAAATCATTTGATTCAGATCAGGACTTCGGAGCAGGTTTGTGAATCATTTAACTTGGATTGGGATTTCAAATCACGTATTGTAAATCATTTGATTCAGATCAGGACTTCAGAACAGGTTTGCGAATCATTTAACATAGATTGGGACTTCCAATCTCGTATCGCAAATCATTTGATTCAGATCAGGACTTCGGAGCAGGTTCGTGAATCATTTAACTTGGATTGGGATTTTAAATCATGTATCGTAAATCATTTGATTCAGATCGGGACTTCAGAGCAGGTTTGTGAATTATTTAACTTGGATTGGGATTTCAAATCACATATCATAAATCATCTAATTCAGATTGGGACTTTGGAGCGGGTTCATGAAGCATTTAATTTAGATTAGGACTTCAAATCACATATCGCAAATCATTTGATTCAGATTGGGACTTTGGAGCAGGTTCGCAAATCATTTAACTTAGATTGGGACTTCAAATTATGTATCGCGAACCATGTGACATCTGTGGTTCAACTGTAATTCTATAAAACTACAAGAATACTTTTTGTGTGCAAAGAAAACCAAAATAGGCACATCATATCTAGGTTTTACATCAGAACAGATCAGAAAGATACCAGGTATTTTAATGCTTCTCGGTAAAGTGATAACACATCGCTTAAGGGCGGTTTGTGTAATGTTCCGCACCGATTCCACAGTTCAGATCAACTAATTTTGATTGATGGCAAGTCAACAAGTAAAGCACCAGGGGGTTCAAAACATGTGAACATCAATACTTAATATCATCCTCATAAAGATCTTCACGGCATGCAAACCTCAAAATTCCATTTAAGACAGGATTTGTCAGTTGTCATGATCAATTATGCAAATGCAAATTAAAACAGGATGAATTATTGATTGCATGCACACTGATCAAGTATTAAAGGGTTGCATCAGACATGCTTTAGAGGTAGAGATGAATGATGGGGGTCAAGGAAAGGCGAATGTCTTAGAGTTTGGTTCAGGTGTCGCGAAAGGTCTCTCTGGTCCACTGCTGTCTCACTGCGTTGGTAAAAAAGCCCAGAAGCGTAAACATTGGAGTCCGATTCCTGCTAGCACTCTGATGGATTCCTGGAAAGTTTCACTGCTGAGCACCAGATACTAAAAATATACCTGCGTTTGACAAACGAGGACGCGGGCCGCTGGGTGGTGTGTCTGAGCGGTTTGGCACAATCGGGTGTACATTTACAGGAAACCTGTTGACATCATTGCAAGAAAAACTTTGATGTTTGTAGATTACAACTCATATGACTCCTAATGAGATTAAAAAGGATCGTAATCTCAATGGATGTTAGCATGTGATTGTGGTGATTATGTTTGTCTATGCACAGTATGCCTTGGTATGTGTTTTTGTAAATGCTGTGTGTAAACACCAGGATCAGACCCCAAGAATAGTGTGGGAATATGTTTTGCCACATGCAGTGCTCCCATGGAGGGTCTCAGGTTCCTCTGGCCTCTCCTTCCATCTCCCGATCTCCTCGTCTGGAACCCTTCCCAGAAACTTTGGCCTGGGGAAAAGACTGAGACCTCTCTCCCACACACAAACTCAGATCCGGCCTTTAGCGCTCTGCCAAATATGGGTGCTCTGTACACTCACGCAGCTTCTAAATTTAGCCTGATATTCACATGACGTGTCATTTAGAATAATATTAGTGGCACACATGCCTTGAAGCAGGTCATTGTCTCTGTGATTGGCTGGCAGAGAATGGGAGTGCATGGGAGTGGGCTGCGTGTAGGCTGGTTTGTGGCTGTATTCCTGAGTGATTTTTTGAAAAATCTGTCTTTCATGAATTTGAAAGAAAGAAAGTTGAAATGAAGTTTGGTAAACTGTAAGTAAGGTGTCCATCCTTCTATATTTAAAGGGAATAGTCCATCCAAAAATGATTTACTCACCTTCATGTCGTTCCAAACCAGTAAGGCCTTTGTTCATCTTCAGAACACAAATTAAGATATTTTTGATGAAATCCAAGAGATTTCTGACCCTGCATAGACAGCAACTATTCAAGGCCCAGAAAGGCAGTAAGGACATCGTTAAAACAGTCCATGTGACATCTGTGCCTCAACCGTAGGGGTGAGCGTGGTTCAAATATTTCCACACATGCTAGCATAACCAAATTTACGGTATTTACTAGTTGCCATAGCAACACTATGCAGAGAAAAAAGATAACCAAAATTCAAAAGCATTTTGAAGATATCGCTGAATATTTATTTGACCAAAGTAAAAGTACATTTCTGGCTGAAGTAAATTTTCATTTCTGTTTTTAGTATTCATTTAAAGTTAGACAAAACTGCTATTATTTTAATTTCCAATTTGTTATTTATCAGTTTAGATAGTTTATTAATGCTTGACAAACCAGCAGAAGACACTAACCTGCTTTAAACTCCAGTCGCACAGATGGGGAACGTTGTAACACTGTGTGACAATATGCCCCGCTGTTATTAAACTATGCTATTCTATGACATTAGCGATGCAGTTTACACTATTTACTTCTAAGGATTTCGATAAGAAACTACAAGAAACAGGTGAATAAAGGCTGACAATCAATGTTTAATGTTCAGATGTTATTATTTCAAGAAATGTAAAGCATTTTATTTGTGTCGTGTTCTATGAGAGCTGTGTGTGGAGGGACGGGAGTGTTTTTCTGAATGTCTATATGTGTTTCATTTATTTGTCCACATTGTTTTGAACTACTGTACAGCTGTGTGTTGCGATCAGGGCCGTTCAAAGCATTGTTGCGATATGTTCATCGTCAAACTCCAAAATTAGACCATTTTTATTTAAAAAAAAAAAAACGTCATTACTTCATTTGAAAAAGTTAACACATGTATTTTAATGACAAAATATTTTAGTTTGTTGTGTATATTTTTTTCATTCGATCAGATAACATTTTAAGCTGTCATATGGTCGTGTTACAACGTGCCCCTCAGATGTTACAATGTACCCCATCTATGGGGCATGTTGTCACGTTTCACTTCCTTTCTTTTGAGGTAAGTAACGAAAAACGTATACACTGTAAATATGAAACAAAGCAACCCAGGTGAAAAAAAATATAATTAAATGCAATTAAAATACACTTAAATACCCGCAAATACATTTTTAGTACATTGGTTTTTTTTTGTGTTAAATAAAAGTTGATGGTTATACACTATAAATTTACTAATTAAAAGTATGTTTATACTTCAGTAGGACTTTAGTACACTTGACAAAAGTATACTAAATACCAGTAATACTTAAATAATTTTTTAGTGTACTACAATAAAGTACACTACAGAAAAAACATCCAAAAGAGTTTTATTAGTGTGTTTTTCAAAAGTGTGCTTTAAATGCTTTAAACATTAGTTGATTTTTAGTACACTGTTTACATACTAATCTTGAGTTTAAAATAAGTTAATATATAAAAAATCTATTAGTAATGTATTGTAGTAGAAGTACATTTTCCCAAAAGTTGTACTTAAGTACACTTAATATGAATGCATTATTATCACTAACACTTAAATTGATGTTGAGTGTGGTAATTTTAAGTTTACATTAAATTGATTTTATTAAAAATCTATTAGTAATGTATTGTAGTAGAAGTACATTTTCCCAAAAGTTGTACTTAAGTGCACTTAATGTGAATGCATTATAATCACTAACACTTAAATTGATTTTGAGTGTGGTAATTTTAAGTTTACATTAAATTTATTTTATTAAAAATCTATTAATAATGTACTGTAGTAGAAGTACATTTTCCCAAAAGTTGTACTTAAGTGCACTTAATGTGAATGCATTATAATCACTAACACTTAAATTGATTTTGAGTGTGGTAATTTTAAGTTTACATTAAATTTATTTTATTAAAAATCTATTAGTAATGTATTGTAGTAGAAGTACATTTTCTCAAAAGTTGTACTTAAGTGCACTTAATGTGAATGCATTATAATCACTAACACTTAAATTGATTTTGAGTGTGGTAATTTTAAGTTTACATTAAATTTATTTTATTAAAAATCTATTAGTAATGTATTGTAGTAGAAGTACATTTTCTCAAAAGTTGTACTTAAGTACACTTAATATGAATGCATTATTATCACTAACACTTAAATTGATTTTGAGTGTGGTAATTTTAAGTTTACATTAAATTTATTGTATTAAAAATCTATTAGTAATGTACTGTAGTAGAAGTACATTTTCCCAAAAGTTGTACTTAAGTGCACTTAATGTGAATGCATTATTATCACTAACACTTAAATTGATTTTGAGTGTGGTAATTTTAAGTTTACATTAAATTTATTTTATTAAAAATCTATTAGTAATGTATTGTAGTAGAAGTACATTTTCTCAAAAGTTGTACTTAAGTGCACTTAATGTGAATGCATTATAATCACTAACACTTAAATTGATTTTGAGTGTGGTAATTTTAAGTTTACATTAAATTGATTTTATTAAAAATCTATTAGTAATGTACTGTAGTAGAAGTACATTTTCCCAAAAGTTGTACTTAAGTACACTTAATGTGAATGCATTATTAGCACTAACACTTAAATTGATTTTGAGTGTGGTAATTTTAAGTTTACATTAAATTTATTTTATTAAAAATCTATTAGTAATGTATTGTAGTAGAAGTACATTTTCCCAAAAGTTGTACTTAAGTACACTTAATATGAATGCATTATTATCACTAACACTTAAATTGATTTTGAGTGTGGTAATTTTAAGTTTACATTAAATTTATTTTATTAAAAATCTATTAGTAATGTACTGTAGTAGAAGTACATTTTCCCAAAAGTTGTACTTAAGTACACTTAATATGAATGCATTATTAGCACTAACACTTAAACTGATTTTGAGTGTGGTAATTCTCCCAGGTTAAAAAAAGTGCACTAAAATACACTTTATTTAAGTATACTTAGTACACTTTTCAGTAATGTACTAAAAGTGCTCTATTTTCGCACACTAATTTTGTACTTATTGTACTAAAAAATAGTATTAAGTATATGTTAAGATAAACTTAATACCATCTAAGTGTACTCAACTGTGCTATTTTGAGACACCCTGAAATTGAACTAAAATGTGCTTTTAACATACTATATCTGTATTTAAAAAAATATATTTAGTTACAACTAGAAATACACTTGAACCCTACTTTTGAACATTTATAAATATATTTATGACTAATTTAAAGTATAGCAATAATATATTAAAAGAATATACAAAGTGTGAAAAAAGTGTGCTAAAATACAATTTAAGTACACTTAGTGCACTTCCCTAATGTACTTAAAGTGCTCTATTTTCGGCCACTAATTTTGTACTCTATATACTAAAAGTTATTCTTAAGTATATGTTAAGATAAACTTAAGATCATCTAAGTGTACTCAACTGTGCTATTTTGAGACACCATGAAGATGAACTAAAATGTGCTTTTAACATACTATCTCAGCATTTCCAAAAAATGTATTTTGTTACCACTTCTAATAGGATTGAAACATATTTCATAAACCTTTAAATATACTCATTATACATAAAAAATAAACTTACTGATTATTTAAAATACATGAATAAT
Source organism: Garra rufa (assembly GCF_049309525.1). NCBI lineage: Eukaryota > Metazoa > Chordata > Actinopteri > Cypriniformes > Cyprinidae > Garra > Garra rufa. Next base: position 9,388,593 of record NC_133368.1, on the reverse strand, counting down.
ATATAACAAATGTATACAAAGCGTATTTATAATGTATTGCCCAGATATTTTTATCAATAAAAAATACACTTGTTGATTATTTAAAATACATAAATATATAACAAATGTATGCAAGGCGTATTTATAATGTATTTCCCACATATTTTTATTACAAAAAAAATACACTTGTTGATTATTTAAAATGCATGAATAATATATAATAAATGTATACAAAGCATATTTATAATGTATTGCCCACATATGTTTAATAATAAAAAATACACTTCTTAATTATTTAAAATACATGAATAATATATGATAAATGTATACAAAGTGTATGTCACGCCCTTGAACTGTTTGTCTTGGTTTTTCCCAGTGTTTCCCCCATTGGACTGTCTGTTTGGTTTCTCCCATGCCCTTTTTTGGTCTTCCTGCTCATTAGTGTGATCCCCTCCACCTGTTGTTGTAATTATCTCCCCTTTATAAGTTTGTTTGATTTCCTTGTTTCTTTGTCCGGCTACAAGCGTTACACCTATGTTCCTTCGTTGTGTGCGCGTCTTCTCCCGCCATTCCTGTCTATTGTTACTCTGCCTGAGGATTTATTGAAGACTTTTTATTGAAGACGTTATTTTTTGCTTTCCTACACGTTTCGTGACAACGTATTTATAATGTATTGCCCATACATTTTTATTCATTATAATACACTTATTAATTAATTAAAATATATCAATTATATATAATAAATTTATTCAAAGCGTAATTATAATGTCTTGCCCACATATTTTTATTAATAAAAAATACATTATAAATACGCTATGTATACATTTATTATATATTATTCATGTATTTTAAATAATCATCAAGTGTATTTTTTATTAATAAAAATATTTGGGCAATACATTATAAATACGCTTTGTATACATTTATTATATATTATTCATGTATTTTAAATAATCATGAAGTGTATTTTTTATTAATAAAAATATTTGGGCAATACATTATAAATACGCTTTGTATACATTTATTATATATTATTCATGTATTTTAAATAATCATCAAGTGTATTTTTTATTAATAAAAATATTTGGGCAATACATTATAAATACGCTTTGTATACATTTATTATATATTATTCATGTATTTTAAATAATCATCAAGTGTATTTTTTATTAATAAAAATATTTGGGCAATACATTATAAATACGCTTTGTATACATTTGTCATATATTATTCATGTATTTTAAATAATCATCAAGTGTATTTTTTATTAATAAAAATATTTGGGCAATACATTATAAATACGCTTTGTATACATTTGTCATATATTATTCATGTATTTTAAATAATCATCAAGTGTATTTTTTATTAATAAAAATATTTGGGCAATAAATTATAAATACGCTTTGTATACATTTGTCATATATTATTCATGTATTTTAAATAATCATCAAGTGTATTTTTTATTAATAAAAATATTTGGGCAATACATTATAAATACGCTTTGTATACATTTTTTATATATTATTCATGTATTTTAAATAATTAATAAGTGTATTTTTTATTAATAAAAAACATGTGGGCAATACATTATAAATACGCCTTGTATACATTTGTTATATATTATTATTGTATTTTAAATAATCAGTAAGTTTATTTTTTATGTATAATTAGTATATTTAAAGGTTTATGAAATATGTTTCAAATGTATTATAAGTGGTAACAAAATACATTTTTGGAAATGCTGAGATAGTATGTTAAAAGCACGTTTTAGTTCATCTTCATGGTGTCTCAAAATAGCACAGTTGAGTACACTTAGATGATCTTAAGTTTATCTTAAGGAGTACTTAAGAATAACTTTTAGTATATTAAGTACAAAATCAGTGCCCGAAAATAGAGCACTTTAAGTACATTAGGAAAGTGCACTAAGTGTACTTAAAGTGTATTTTAGCACACTTTTTTCACATTTTGAATATTCTTTTAATATATTACTATTTTACTTTAAATTAGTCTTAAATATATTTATAAATGTTTAAAAATAGGGTTCAAGTGTATTTCTAGTTTTAACTAAATATATTTTTTAAAATACAGATATAGTATGTTAAAAGCACATTTTAGTTCAATTTCAGGGTGTCTCAAAATAGCACAGTTGAGTACACTTAGATGGTATTAAGTTTATCTTAACATATACTTAATACTATCTTTTAGTACATTAAGTACAAAATTAGTGTGCGAAAATAGAGCACTTTTAGTACATTACTGAAAAGTGTACTAAGTATACTTAAATAAAGTGCATTTTAGTGCACTTTTTTTTTTACCTGGGAATATATTTGTACTTGACAAATGTGAAAATAATGCGGAAAAAAATTGTACTCTGAACCCCAAGTGGATTTACATAAACCGCGAAATTCAAAAAGTGTTAGGTTGTGCCCCGCGCTCCCCTAATGTTATGAAGCCATAAGAATACTTTTTGTGCGCAAAGAAAGTAAAAATAACGACCTTATTCAACAATTTCTTCTCTTCCATGTCAGTCTTCATCACGTTCACAAAAGTACCACAACGCATACATGTTGATTTCAATAGCATGTAGCATTCAATAGCATGTTGCTAAGCTAATGACCTGATACTCCAATGATAATAAAAATGAATGCTACACATGCTATTAGATGGCTAGTACTGAATGTAATGCATGTACGCTACCATTTAAAAGTTACGATGTTGGTAACACTATAGTATAGGGACCAGTACTCACTGTTAACTAGTTTCTTATTAGCATGCATATTACTGGCATATCGGCTGTTTATTAGTATACTTATAAAGCATATATGTGACCCTGGACCACAAAACCTGACATTGTATGGGTCAAAATTATCGAGTTTTCTCTAATGCCAAAAATCATTAGGATATTAAGTAAAGATCATGCTCCATGAAGATATTTTGTAAATTTCCTACTGTAAATATATCAAAACTTAACTTTGATTAGTAAAATGCATTCCTAAGAACTTCATTTGGACAACTCTAAAGGTGATTTTCTCAATATTTTGATTTTTTTTGCACCCTCAGATTCCTGATTTTCAAATAGTTGTATCTTGGCCAAATATTGTCCTATCCTAACAAACCATACATCAATGAGAAGCTTATTTATTGACACTTATGACTTATTTTGTAGTCCAGGGTCACATATTCTGCATGACCATATTCTACAACCTTACCAACTATTCAGCAGTAACTAGGAGATAGTTAGTAAATAGGAGAACTGGACCTTAAAATAAAGTGTGACCAAGATTTTATTTTTATTTTTTTATATAAAAAAGTTTCCTACACTGTAAAAAAATGGTAGTGAATTTAACGGTAAAAAATGTAAAATGCTACAGTAAAAACCTGGTACATGGATAACGGTAAGTTCCCCTACTATATATGGTGAAAAACTGTATTAGACATTGCATGTAATTTTGCGGTAGTATACCATGGAAAAAGAATGTACAATTTACAGTGAATAACCGTAAATTGACATTTACAGAATTTCCTGCATCACATTTCTTTCTTTCTTTCTTTCTTTCTTTTTTTTTAAATAACTGTTTCTCCTTATTTTTTTCTTATCAGTTTTGTACATTCGGGTTGTATATTACATCTAATGTCTGAAATTATTTTGGAACTGCATTTGTGTCCAAAGTGTCTCCATAATGCCTTAAAATGGGTTTAATCTACAGTCAAATCAAAAATGATTCAGACAGCAGATATAATTTTTTATATTTTTTACAGGACACTATAGTTCATTTATGTAAGTGAGGATAGCAAAATAAAGTAAACTGTGACATATTATACACAAAAATTATACAGTGGACTACCAGTAAAATTGATAAAAATGTGGGATGAAAAATTTGATTTGACACTTTGACCTGACCATGCTTTGTCCTAACACAGTTTAACTCTAGAATTCTTGTCATATTTTATTACTGTAATTCATTTGTGATTATCAAGATAAATTTGGTCTGACACAGTTTACCTCTTGAGTTCTTGTCATATTTTACTACCATTTTCTTAACTATAGCAAATAAACTGTGATAATGTGAGATATTTTGAAGGTGTCTAAATAAATTTTGGTTTGACTGTATCTCCATACATCTCCAAATACCAACATGTCTCTACACATTTAATTTCTGAGCCAAAACAAACCCAACACAATCCAGGAATGCTGCCTTAATGTATGTACAGAAATCCATAAGGATTCTACAGCGTGGAAACAAAAGGGGATAGTCCCAATTTCCCTCAGGTCATTTTGCAATAGTACAAGAAACAGAACGCCAGGCCAGGGTCTCACCGGCAGCTGTGCTTCCATTTATACCATTCCAATGGCCAGAGGACTCGCCACAAAGTAATCAGGGAGTCCCATATCTTCCCCCACACGTTCTCACCCTATAGGCAGATCTCATCTCTTTCCTCCCCCACCATATAGTGGAGCACCACTCAGAGGTATAGAACATACACACTGGCCATTGCACTCAGGGGCGTCGTAGTTGGGGGAAAAGGGGGACTAAATTACCAGGGCCCCAAGTGTGGGGAGGGCCCCCGAGGATCAACCCCCCCCCCCCCCCCCCCCCCGGAACGTAGTACAGCGGGGGCCCCTTAGCTGAGTCAGTGCACAGGGCCCAGAACGACACAGCGACGCCCCTGATTGCACTACCCAATGCCATGGACATCAGCTTCACTACTGTAGCTCTGGTGAACAAAACATGGTTACTACTAGAAAGTGAGCATGTAAGAGGATTGCTTGAGTGTTCTGAGAATCATAAAGAAAAAGCTACAATAGACAGTCATTTACCAGCTGCTTCTTTATAGAGATCAATAATATAGAGGAAAACTCTGCCATTTTTGAAATAGAGCAGAATGGATTCAACTTCTTGGAGTGCGGAAGGAGAACAAAATACAATTGTGTGTGATTTATGATAAGGCAAAAGCAATATGGCATCCTGAGCAATTTGAAATGATGATTATAGACTATAAGTGTAGTTCAATATAGGAAACTGTGCAGAGTGATTATTGTACTGCTTCTTTTTCCACAAAATGGAGCGTAGCTATTCTATACATTGTAATACAAAACCCCTCCACGGCTCATCCAGGAGTACTGTAAAGCCGCATGCCCAGTACTGCTTTCTCAGACCCAACCTTTGTTCCTTCAATATAAAGCTAATAATGCTCCACATGGCAGGCAGCATATGTAGGGCATTAATATTTAAGGCCAAAGGCTGAGAGGGCAGGAATGAGAGTAGCCTTTTATGACCAGAGATAACATTATATATTAATGACCATCTTAATAGCCAAACACCTCATATGACTGAAACCGCATAATGCCTGTGCAGGTTATCTCCAGCAGCAGTTAAACAGACTATCAAAGTCAGCTGTGGCACTGATATTAACACTAATAATACATGAAATCAATGTGCTCATTTTTCAAATGATTTGCTTGAATCGGATAGAAAATTATATGAAGGGTTATGAGCCACATTATTTTGATTCATCAATTAGTTGAAGTGACTGTGTGCAGTCTACATGCTCACCAAACCTATTAGATTCCCGTTTGCACAATGACCTGCCAACATTCACTTCATTATACTACATTGCCAAATATCTGGTGAAGGATACTTATTAGTAGTGCTTGCTAAGGCAAATATTGCCATTTCTATCACTCATATGAAGGATTAGGGATATTAACAAACCGCTGGCATAAAAATGGCACTATACTGTAGTTCTGGTTCTAAATCTAAGCTGAGCTGCCTTCCATGAATGATGATAAAATGATACAACAGCTTATATACAGCAAGTGTCATGGTGGATGCCCAAATCCACTGTAATTTTATAAACAATACAGTTTTTGCATTGCTGAATGTAGTATTAAGAGGGTTTTTAAGAGGTTTGTGTTTATAGTTCAAATGTGCAGTTTGTTAATAAAGATAATGTCTATTTTGTGTCAACGTTTTCGGACATGTGAGCTCCAGGGCGTCAGCGACTGTTTAGCGCTCATGAATCCGCCTGAGAGCACCTCATCTCGGCCAGATCTTCTGGAATTTACTGCTGGCTCTGATGTCTCTATAGTGGTTAAACATGATTTAAATATAAACATGATATAATTCGTTTTGGGTAAATTTAACGAGTAGTCTTTGGTCCCATTTAACTATTATTTGTTTCAGAGCAAATATTTTTGGCAAATCTCATCATGTTTATGTAAATTCAGTGCTGTATATCAGAGTGCTGCCTTTATATGTTTGACTGAATTGCCTTAGTTGTTTATTAAATATTATTATTCAATAAATTATATTTTAGATAAAAATAGTAGTATTTAAAATTACTGAGAAACTGTGTTTGTATTTGTGATGGTGATTTTAGTTACATTGTTCTGCCATGAAATGGCGAAAAGAGACAAGAGTCAACAGTAAAGACTTTTAGACTGAAAAATCGACCCGGTTAAAAACAGAAGTTATTTTTAGTTTTAGCAACAGCTTGACACAGCAAAAAATTGCACTGAGCAGCGCTGTCTTCAGAATTTATCCTTAGCAGATGAAAGGATATTAACGTTACGACAAAGACAACGCTTCCTCAGCGGATATTCAAACTAATGCTTCATCGTGAATATGAAGAATGAATGCTGTATCAGATGCAGGTAATCACGACTACTTGTGTGATATTGCTCATATATAGCACTGAATCAACTCATTTCTATCATGACAACTCTTGGAAGATTTTAGCATGGTAATGGATATGACAATGTTATTGTATTTGATCTTAGCGGTATAGAGCTACTACAATCCCGAATTGCTGCTGCTGTTGGTTATTGCTGTTGTTGTAGATTATTTGTGCTGTAAAACAAGTACAGGAACTTGCTACTGCCAATACATGTACGATACACTACCCTGGAAATCCAGAGGTCTCGCGAGAGCACAATTTGAATTGTCTGGCATCGAGCAATGATGCATGTTACTGCAATACGTAAGCAGTTCTGGGAACCAATCAAACCGGTGTATCTGATGTAGGCGGGCCAGAGACGAGCTAAGCCGATGACGACAGCGCTGCGACGTCCGGAATCATTTAGTAAACATTGAAAAAGATCTACAGGTGAACACCAGTTGTTTGAAACGGCTTTGGCTGCTACAATGAACGAGTTAGACTTGGCTTTTCATATAAAAGAGGAACAGAAAACCGTGCTCGAATCGTTCCTTTGCAAGAAGGACGTTTTTGATGTTTTGCCGACTGGATAAGGCAAGAGTTTAATCTATGGCGATAAATGCTATCGAACAAGGTCTACCGGGACAACCTGATCTGGATTGTGGTGGAGGAGGTCCATCTCATTTACAAATGGTAAGAGGCACTTGGTAAACTTACTGTAACAAAAAATGGAACTATTCAATAGTAATACAGGAGCCTAACTTGAACAGGACGATATGTCTCGCTGCTGAATGAAACGCTAGTGTCCATCCACATATTAGTTGATAGTTAAGGAATAGTTTGATCGGACCTAATTGTTTTATGAGGTTGATTCGGCTGTCGTAATTAATAGTTATTAATCTTGTCACATTGTTTATGTTATAACATTGAAATCCATTCTTATATGTTCACCGTCGCTCTGGATACATCACACCGTGTATTGTTGTGATTGGTCGTGGCGTTATCCAATTGCGTGCAGTGAGAGTTTCAAATGCACGCTTGGTGCCGCCCCTCGAGTTAGGTCCTTTTCATTGCTCGATGCCAGACCCTTAATCTTAATAGATTAGGGTCTGGATTTTCCCAGGCTACCGATACACCACTGTGAGTATTTAAAAAAATTCTCCTGCCGCACAAGTAGCATATATAATAACCTGTAGAAGATCTATGCAGGTGGAGCTGGGGAGGTGGAGGGTTTCAGAGGAACTCTGAAAGTGCACTGTGAAATTCTCTAGTGAATGCTAACCAGCTATGCAACATGAACCAATCAGATTGTGCCAAGTAGTTTAATGCTGTGAATATCATCAGTTTGCATTAACGAACCATCAGCCAGCACTAACTACAGTTTAATAACAGAAATTGGCATTTGTTCAAAAACGTCATTCACAAAACAAGTAGGCAAAAATATTGTGGTCGAATTCTGAATGTTTATGGCATCGGGATGACTTACATCCAGAAAGATTCTGAAGTTTGCATCCAGTAGAATGTGAATTTGTGAATGGCAGTGAAGTGACACTGGTAGGTCACATGACATGACAAATGTAGCATGTCTGGAATACATTCTTGCTACATACAGTCCAATATAAAATCTAAACAGTGGCAAAGTAATTACTTAAAAGTAATTATTTAAAAGAAGTACCTACTCAGGTATGAAATTTCAGACGCAGTCACTGTTCTCTCAACCGATTCAGTCAAAAATGCTGATTAATTTTTATGAATGAGTAACTGAATCATTTACTTAATAGTTTTGTTCAAAAACACTGTATCCTTCAGGAATAAAACAAGTGTCTGTCTATATGAGTAATTCTCTGAAACACTTCATTCAAAAACATTGATTTATTTTTCTGAACGAGTAATTATATCATTTGCTTAATCATTTTGTTCAAAAACACTGAATCCTTCAGGAATGAAACAAGTGTCTATCTATATGAGTAACTCTCTTGACCAATTAATTCAAAAACACTGATGCGTTTTTATGAACGAGTAATTGAATCATTTACTTAATTGCTTTGTTCAAAAACACTGAATCCTTCAGGAATGAAACAAGTCTCTGTCTATGTGAGTAATTCTCTTGGCCAGTTCATAAAAAACACTGATGCATTTTAATGAATGAGTAACTGAATCATTTACTTTTGTTCAGAAACACTGAATCATTCAGGAAGGATGCAATGCTACAGACATGAACGAGACCTTAAATAACTCATTATTTATTGCAATTTAGTAGGCTACTATTTTCTTAACAATCACACTTATGCATTACGCTTAGGAGGTGATAAGTGTATTAATCAAATATAAAAATATCCTAAGATAATAATTTATCTTATAATAATAATTTACAATAAGGTGATAGTCCTGGGCACCTAAAATCATAGCCTAACCTGTGGCAGTACAGAAAAATAATGATATATTGAAATTATGCGTTTCATAATCCATAATTCATGTTCTGTAATGCATACTGCATAAAAGAGGAGAGAGAAGAGAGACATGCATATTGCGTGATATATAGCACAGCATGCTGAGTTAGGTGACAGAAGGCCCCATGTCTTTACCCAGCGGCATTGCAGGTGATTCATCCATACATTAATTAACAACCCATTCATTTCGTTTAATAACTCATAATGCATAATTTAGCCCTGTTCTTCCTCTATCATATTACTGTGTCTAGTCATCTTCTTCCTGTTCGTTCAAACTCACACACAAAATACACACAGAGCCTTGATTTGTTGCCCCATGAATGCCTGACTATAGTGATGTGAGATTTGTTACAGGAATGCGACTCCTCTTTGAGAGGCGGAAATATCCTCGCCTGACCTCAGCGAGATGAAAAAAAAAGCGCTCCAGAAAAAGCTGAAATGAAGAGGGCTTGTGTCTGTCAGAAATATATAATTACATCCTAAGTGCTCTCACATTTCTGCCATCTTGGCATCTGCAGAAAGCCATGACAGACTGTGAGGGATTGTTGTTGTTGTTTCTGAGGGTTTGTCACAGTCCTGATCTGTGTCCTTTTCATTTATTAGTTTAATCCACAGCAATCCAACTGTAAGATCTCATTGCGCCCTGCAAGACCAGTTAGTGCCCACAGCGGGGGCACAGTAGTCATTGGCCAGGCCGAAGGGGGCAATTACGCCAAACCAGCAGTGCCACTGTCTGACAGACTACCCACAAATATGAGCCGCCAAAACACTGTGCCATCATGTTTCTCTGTACAAGTTTTCTCCGTACCTATTTCTGAGAGACGAACCTAAATACACTCTGAAAAGTGATACCCATCATTTTTCCCGTCCATTTTTATACCAAAAACAGTATTCATGGTTTATTTGGCAAATCTGTGATATCAAATAAGCATGTGTTTATGTTGTATGTCTGCTAAACACGGCTACTGTCTACAAGCGTGTCCAGACATTTACTTCCTTACTTCACTGGCTAAAAATGCCATTGTTCCGATACATTTTTTTTTTAAGTGTCTTGAAATGTTTATCCCACAAATGCAGTAATGAAAGGGTGGGGCTGTGGAGGATTTCAGAGTTTCAGAAGGACATGATATAACTTGCACAAATCTGAAACTCATATCTGAATGATGAATTCATTTGTGTTCAGTTAAAAACAAGTGAAAGTACACTTACTTGCACCATCACATTCAAAAGCAGATGTTTAAATAAACATCTATCCGTCCATCCATCCATCTAGAATTTAAAGGATTAGTTCATTTCTAGAATAATAATTTCCTGATATTTTACTCACTTCATATGTCATTCAAGATGTTCATGTCTTTCTTTCTGCAGTCCTAAAGAATTTAAGGCTTTTAGGAAAACTTTCCAGGATTTTTCTCCATATAATGGACTTCAATGGGGACGAACGGTTTGAAGGTCCAAATATCAGTTTCAATGCAGCTTCAAAGGACTCAACATGACCCCAGTCGAGGAATTAGGGTCTTGTAATGAAACGATCACTCATTTTCTAAAAAAAATAAAAATAAATGTATATACTTTTCCAATGGGACCACGTAGAGCCATTTGAAGCTGCTTTGAAACTGCAGTTTGGACCTTCAATTCATTGCCAACCATTGACGTCTGCTATATATAGACAAATCCTGGAATGTTTTCCTCAAAAACCTTAATTTCTTTCTGACTGAAGAAAGAAAGACATGAACATCTTGGATGACATAGGGGCGAGTAAATTATTAGGAAATTTCAGTTCAGGAGTAAACTAATCCTTTAAGTTTATTCAGGATACAAGAATTATTCATTAAGACTCCTAGTTAAGCCTGTTAGGATCTTCTAGGATTACTTGGTTCAGTGTTATTTTAGTGTTGTTCATATACTATTATTTATATAACAGGATGTAGCCACGTTACAGATGAAAAAGGCCATTATTGTGGACCTTGTTCTCAGTAATGAACTCACAATTGCTGGGGCAGGTTGAAATATGCAGCCGAATATTGGGAGAACAGCCGTGTCCTCAATCATTCAAACATTAATCTAAAAAGAAATATTGTTTAAATTTACTATTAACTTATTATAACATTTAGATATTTTGATTTGCTTAGTCTGGCTTTTTACCTTCTTTGAATTTTCAGTCTTTTTCTTTTGAAAGAATGCATCAGGCCATCACATGCAGAGACAAAAAAAAAAAAAAAAAAAAGCAGCAGGAGTAGAGGGAAAAGAGGAAGGGAGATTGGACACCTGTGCATGACCTAGGATGAACTCCATGAGGGAGAGAGGAAGAAAAGAGGGAGACGGAGGGTAGAGGAGTAATATGAGGGTGGATGGAATCCCAGCCATCATTACGGAGAGTCAGTTCCCTCTTGAGATCGCCACAGGGGCCAGACTGACAGAGCAGCACAATTAGAGCTTCAGGCCCGGTCACGTTACGCCAGCAGCAGCACCATTTAACACTGGGTGTGTTTTACATTTACCTTTTCATATTTTTACATCTTTGATCATCTCAGAGGCAAATGAACACCAGACTCTGTGTTCAGACATGCAGAAAAGGTGATTCTCTTTAATATTGTTGAAAATGAAATGTAAAAGAGAGAGCACCATATCTGCGACCACTGAAAAACCAGGTTAGCATTCCTAGTTATATGTGACCCTGGACCACAAAACCTTAAGTAGCAGGGCCTATTTGTTACAATAGCTAAAAATGCATTGTATGTGCCAAAATGATTTTTATTTTATTCCAAAAATCATTAGGATGTTAAGATCATGTTCCATGAAGATATTTTGTAAATTTCATACTGTAAAAATAGCAAAGCTTAATTTTTTGTAAAATTATATGCATTGCTAAGAACTTAATTTGGACAACTTTAAAGGCAATTTTCTCAATATTTTGTGTAATGTATATTAATCATATCTCTTAATGTGTATTGCTCAGAAATTTAGGCAGCAGTGGCATGCTTATTATTCTTCGTAGACAGGGTTTCCCAAACCTGGTCTGTGAACCCCTGTGGGTTTATGAGGAAAAGATAATTATCAATTATGTTCAATTAAAATAAACCATTTATTTAAAAATCCAATAAAATAAATAAATATGTTATTTGATTACCTGCATGTGACCATTACCCGACATCAGAGAACTATAAATATGAAAAATGCTGTTATATTAAATATTCAATATTCAAAAATCATATATTCAAATTTTTACTTAAAATCTCAAGGGGTATGGAAATATTTTAGGTCAAAGGGATTCATGGTTGGGGCTAGAAGGGATACATCTGCGGCTGGAAAATTTTCTACCTATTAGATTGATTGTTTATTAACGTCTAGTCTTTCCCCAACCCTAAACCTACACCTTACAATAATAAAAACAGTAATTTAGTGTTGTACAGTGTGACAAAAATTACACTATATTAATGTGCGCACGCCACGTAGCTGCCTTTGAATGCCATCTAGCCTTAAATGCGATTCACCTGACCAAATTCTGTGTAAGGCGATCCCAGCATGCATTACAAGCATTGCATTATATTCTAGAATATCACTTTATTATCACTTCAAATCTCATTCTTAGCACATCAAACTCAAATGTAGTCAAATCAAAAAAGGAGAATGCTGTTTGGGTGCCACATGGCTACGTTCACACTGTGAGCCTTAGTGCTTAATTTCGGAAGGAAAAACTGTGGACTTGACAACATTTGAAATTATGTGCAGGCAATATGAAAAAAATAAATTTAGTGCCTGTTCACACTGCAGGCAAATGTGTCCCAAATCTGATTCTTTTGCTCACATGTGACTCAGATCTGTTTTTTTTTCATGACAGTGTGTACAGCACAAACTGCATGGAATCTGATCTTTTCAATTCCGATTCCCTGAGCATAATTTTGCTGGCTTCTGCAGTAGATCACACTATAAATAAAACCATAATCACTTATTTTATGTCTTCTGTGTTTACTTCCGGCACACTGCACAAGTGTTGCCAAATCCACAATTTCCCCTCAGAATCAGGCTACTTTTTCTACTGTTGGAAACGGCTTGACGCTAGGGTGACCATACATCCTCTTTTCCCCGGACATGTCCTCTTTTTGGACGTAAAAAAAATGCGTCCACCCAGGATTCCTAAATCGCCCAAAATGTCCGGATTCGGCTTTTGCTTTCTGCAGTTCATTATGTGTGTTATTGTATTAAAGCCTTGTGCAGGACTGTTTTCTTAAGCCCACAAACCTTCTATATTTGAATATAATTTTCACGCATAAGGAGTCGCTATCAATATGCAGAGTTGCTGTGGATGCAGCTCAAGTTGAATGTGGAGTTGCCAAATCCACATTTTTTCCATGGAATTGTGTTACTGGAACTGTTACAGCAGGTTGATTTTATCCAGTGAGTTAAAAGTTTGAAATATTGCATCAATTCCATTTGACTGAAATGCTTGTATTGAAACATATACCTGTGATAAAACTGTGGTAGATAATAGTTTTGTGAAGGATGGCCATTGTGGTAGGAAGCTTTTTAGCTGTGTTTATGATCAATCTGCATAACAGTGACTGTAAAATATGTAGTTTTGGTATGGAAATGACATATTTTGATAACAAAACTAGGACCCCAACCCCAGCTTTGGACTAGCTTTGAGAAGCAATTGGATGGATTTTGTTGCGAAAACCTGGGAACCCAGGTCGTATCATTCTTTTTCGCATGCAGACTCGTTCAGAACCATGATCTGTTCACACTGTAACTCTGGCCACATTTAAAACAACAATGTGAACAGCTATACAAAAAATTGGATCTGAGGGAAAAATCAGAATTGAGCACTAAAGCTCACAGTGTGATTGAAGAGTGAAGTAAAAGTCACATGAATTCCAATATGACTGTTCAGATTGTGGTCGCATTGCAAACCATCTGATCGGATTTAGTCCCACATATGGAAGTGGCACAAATCAAAATTGAAAAGATTAGATTCCATGTGGTTTGTGCTGTTCACACTGTCATAAAAAAGTCACATGTGAGCAAAAAATCAGATTTGAGCCACATTTGCCTGCAGTGTGAACATAGTGCTTTTGGTTTTGAATTTTGATTTTTGCTCAATGTTCACATTATTGTTATTGTAACGTGAAAATTGATTGTAATTGTAAATTGATCCAGTATCAGATTTCCAGTGTGAACAGATCAATATTCTGAACTGAACCCAACTGCTTCTCAAAACTAGACCAAAACTAGCCCATTCACATTACGGGGAGGTAAATATTGCGTCAGTGGGGTCACTTCAACCCACAGAGTTGAAAAACAACCTGTGTTGCCAAATCCACAGTTTTCCAGCAGAATCAGGCTACTTTTTCGACTTTGTGAGTTGAAGCCCCCTGAACATGGTTAGGCTAGTTTTGGACAGTTTTGAGAAGCAATTAGGTGGATTTTGTTGTGAAAACCTGGAAACCCTGTTCGTATCATTCTTTTCGGCATACGGACCAATTTAGAACCATGATCTGTTCACACTGGGAATCTGATATTGGCCATATTTAAAACAACAATGTGAACAGCTATACAGAAAAATCGGATCTGGGCAAAGTTGCATGAAATCTGAAATGACTGTTCAGTGCAGTCACATGCAAAACATCTGACCTGAATCGGATTTAGTACCACATATGGAAGTGGCACAATTGGAATTGAAAAGATCAAATTCCATGTGGTTTGTGCTGTTCACATTATCATGAGAAAAACAGATTTGATTCACATGTGAGCAAGAAATTGGATTTGGCCACATTTGCCTGTAGTGTGAACATAGCTATAGAGTTGCTCCCTACAGGTATCCACATTTTTGTTGTGATGGGTAAGAAATCAAACTTGATTGGGGGCAATGGTTTGAAAGTAATGTTGCATGATATCCAATGAAATTATAATAAAATTTACATTGGAACAAAAAATCGAAATCACTTATGTTCTAAACAGTCATGAGGTTCCATCTTTGGTAAGATGCTGCCTTTCAACGCTAGTACTGTCCTACAGCTCATCTTGATGTTGATGGCTGATTAGCCTTACGTAGTCTTACATGTTTGCTAGTACAAGCTTAAGTGAAGTCATTGTTCTTAACCTTTCCTCTAGTCCATCTGCAGTAATGGAGTTTTGAATGACCCTCTGGGCTCCACTTCGCTTCTGACAGCTCTCAAATAGAGAGCTCAGCGTGGACAGATAAAGAGATCAGTTCTGCACTACATGTATAACCTGTCACGAATAAGCAGACCTTTATGGAGCTGTTAGATGGAAAACCTTCAGTGGAATCTCATGTAATCCAACCATAATCCATGACACGTCTTGTACTTGGATATAAAGCTCTTTGTATAGAAATGAAATAAGCTGGTTTATCTTGCCATGCCTTCATCTGAGGTCAGCCGCTAAACAATGCAGCCCGTTAGAAGATTGATGTTATGATGAGCAGAAACAATGGCGCAGTGATATACTTACTGTTTTATGTAGCAGTCTGTTTCTTCTAACCTGCTTGACTTCCACCTACTCAGCTAGATGCAAAAGTTGGCCCTCGTTCATTGCGCTGGCCCCATTGCATCAGTGCCGACCCACATTCGCATGATCAATATAGTCCAGCATTGCACTTGCTCCACCTCTTGAATTATGAGGCATTAGGTTCATGCAGTTTTTCCACTACGAACATGCTAAAGGTGAAATATACAGAAGAACTCTTGGCCTTATTAGAAGTTGATACTGAATGTGCTGTGTGAGGAGATACTAGAAGATGAGTTAGTGTGGCCTTCTAGAGGACCTGAAATCTGGGCCAGTGTAGTAGAGGTCTGCATTCCCGTGGCTCTCCCGCGGGAACCGCGGGACCCGTCCAGGGCTGGGTTCTCCGAAACCACCTTAACGCTACGTCGTTCTTAAGTTGTACCTTAAGAAGTACCTTATCGTTAATACGTGTTTTCCGAAACCTTCTTAGTTAAGTATACCTTCTGTAAGTCATACGTTCGTAAGGTTGGTCCTGGAGCGCTCTTAGCTATACCTTATCGCTGCTGACGGTTCATACCGCTAGTGGCCACCACTACGCAAAAAGCTTTTTTACATCGCAGTTTAATTACACATAGAAAATTTTATATGAACATTTAATATAAAATCTGATTAAGTATTAAAATTACATTTTTACTTTACTTTAAAATTGTACACATAAAATACCTAATACTAATGGCATCATTAATACCTACACCCAGTGAAAGTGTTTTCATTAATACAGTTTCCATAGCCTACACTAATGGTTGTTAGCTTTTTTAATTACTATCTCAAGGCACATCAGCTGGCGAACCATTTGACAGAAAAGGCTTAGGAGTCTATATAAAGAAAGATGAGTTTACACAAACTTTATAGCTATGGCAGTGAGACAGCGAGTACTTGTTTTTAAACAAAGACGGAGCCGTCCACGGAGCGCAATAGCGTGTAATGCATACGCCAAAGTCCAATTTTGCGTGCATATGATACGCCAATCCTTCCCATTAACTTCAATGGAGAGAGGATGCGTACAAATACCATAT
>NC_133368.1:9325788-9371466 GCF_049309525.1 Garra rufa | reverse complement strand
GGAGAGAGGATGCGTATAAATACCACGCATCATCTTTTATATAGATGATATAAAAGATGCGTGGTATTTGTATGCATCCTCTCTCCATTGAAGTTAATGGGAAGGATTGGCGTATCATATGCACGCAAAATTGGACTTTGGCTTATGCATTACACACTATTACTCTCCGCGCACGGCGCCGTCTTTGATTTAAAACAAGTACTCACTGCCTCGCTGCCATAGCTATAAAGTTTGTGTAAACTCATCTTTCTTTATATAGACTCATAGCCTTTTCTGTCAAATGGTTCGCCCGCTGATGTGCCTCGAAACAGTAATTAAAAAAAGCTAACAACCATGGAAACTTTATTAATGAAAACACTTCCATACACTGGCCAGAGGAGAACTGGTCCCCCGACTGAGCCTGGTTTCTCCCAAGGTTTTTTCTCCATTTCTGTCACCTGTGGAGTTTTGGTTCCTTGCCGCTGTCGCCTCTGGCTTGCTTAGTTGGGGACACTTTCCAGCGATATCGTATACTATTTGAACTGAACTGACGATGATATCACTGAATTCATTGATGAACTGCCTTTTACTGAAAATTGATTGTTTACAATAAAGCGTTACTTACACACTATTGTTCTGTTTAAATACTGTGCAGTTGCTTTGACACAATCTGTATTGTTAAAAGCGCTATATAAATAAAGGTGACTTGACTTGACACTGGGTGTAGGCTATAACAACTTAAGTATTTTATGTGTAAAATTTTAAAGTAAAAAATGCAATTTTAATACTAAATCAGATTTTATATTAAATGTTCCTATAAAATTTTCTATTTGTAATTAAACTGCGATGTAAAAAAGCTTTTTGCGTGGTGCCTACTAGCGGTATGAACCGTCAGCAGCGGTAAGGTATTGCTAAGAGCGCTCCAGACCAACCTTACGAACGTATGACTTACAGAAGGTATACTTAACTAAGAAGGTTTCGGAAAACACATATTAACGATAAGGTACTTCTTAAGGTACAACTTAAGAACGACGTAGCCTTAAGGTGGTTTCGGAGAACCCAGCCCAGATTTCTTGCGACGCGGGAATAAATTTCCAAATAAAAGCGGTTGCGGTCGGTAACTCTGGTGTAATTTGAACGGGAGCGAGCGGTAACAATATCCCGTTCCCGACGTCTTTTCTGAACAGCAAATCTGCGCTTTACTCATTCTTATCGAGCACCTGTAGGCTACATCCTGCGCTCAAAACTGTTATGCACTCGCTACACTCATGGACCAGTGCTTTCAGAATCATGCATTTTACTGGCAATGTCTCATAGGCGCGTAAAGTTAGGGTACTACTGGTGTTTTTTTCCGTGGGTAACTGTTTATCAGTTTATCAGCGTTAATCCAGAGCGCAAAGCCATGTTTGGAGTGCCAAAATCTTCATAAGGTTATGCTGACTGATTTTTCGCAAACAGTGTGGTTGTTAACTCCTGACCCGAGCCCATCTTTTTTCTCCTTTGCTAAAACAACTTATACTGCTGTTTTGGCAATTAAAATAGTTCAGTTTTGCATGAAATGACAAAGTGGTTATAATTTCGTTTCTTTTTTTATAAAGGTAATTTAGAAAAAAAAAAACGTTTGGAGCATTTTTTTGTTCGTTAAATGTAAGCTTTTCTTACTTTCTTAAAGTAACTCAAGCGGCGACGGGAGACAGTAAGTTGACCTACTCTATATGTTTGAATTTGCCTTCTCAAATCATGAATTGGCTAAAATAAAATCTATAGATTTAAATAATATAGAAATAATAGCCTAATAATGTATAAATGTTCGCTATTAGGCGCATTCCCAATAGTTTTTGCAGAGAGTGGAAACCAAAACGCGTTTTAGGACACGGAGGCACAAGTGCGATCAGTTATATTTTTTTCAGTGGAAACTATTTAACCGTTATTTTTTTGTCAGACATGATAAATATATTTGTAGAAAGCTTTAAATTAGCACTTAACGAAATAAAACAAATCGAAAACAAAAACTCTTTTATTATGTAGCTAATCCGTAAAGATGCATTTTTCTCTAAAGACGCGTCCAATGAGGAGATGGATGAGGAGGATTGTTAACTTCATCATCACTGACTCAGAAAACAGTTTATAAATAATTAAAATATCTCCTTACTATATTTCACAGTCATGGTAGGCTAATTATTTTTGCGGTGCTTTGTGGCAAGCTTTATCCTATTGCGTGCACTTGAACGCGTAACCCTTCCAGCTGCGCTGAAGATGCGCTCAATGCTGCAGACAGGACCGTCCCAGCGCCGCTCTTGATCCTGTTCAAGGTAGTCATGGTAGCCTGGTCTGTTGTTTCCACCAGCACTGCATTTTTTATCACCATTGAATGTCTGAAATATCATTTTAAAAGTGGAACATGGAAATATAATGGATGTATTGCGAAAAAAGTTTTATATACCCGGTATTGTTTCCTAATGGTTAAATGTGAGATTCTGGAAACGAGAACTAAATTTAGCAGCGGGCAGCGGGTGAACAAAGCCTGAATATATAGCGGGAGCGGGCGGGAGCGGGACTAGAAAAGCAGTCCCGCACAGGCCTCTACAGTGTAGGATACATTACTGTAGATCCACAGATGGTTTCATCCATATTTACCTTAACCTTAGTTCTTTATGTCTCAGTATAGCCACTTTATATGAACTCATAGATACTCTAGCACAGAGAATGGGCCTTTTTTGACATGAAAACTCCAGCAAACAGTGAAGAATTTAATTTTTCTTCTCTATTTGATCAACTCAATCTTGCACATTTATGCCTAAATGTTTACTGTTTTTGTTGTTGCATGCATTACATGGACTGATGTTCAGTATTTGTTGTTATCTTTGATTTATGTGGCATGTAGTTATAACTAATTAAAGAGAGCATCTCCTCTTTTAATTATGTGATTTTGAGTCTCACCTATGGTTAAATAGCTTGATTCATGTTTTATTTTATTTTATATATATATTTTTAATAAAATCAAATTCACTTAAATTTTATGCAAAAAAAATTAAAAAGTTAAATTAGTAAAAATTAAGTGGTATTAGTATTAAATTAAGATAAATAATTAGAATATGCTTTTATTATTGAATGACTATATGCTTTTATTTATTTATTTTATATATATATTTCTAATAAAATCTAATTCAGTTACATTTTATGGAAAAAATAAAACAAAAATATTTTTTATTATTAAGAATAATTTTATTATTCTTTTTATTTTTTATTTTCTAGCATGCATTTTAATAAAAATCTAATTCACTTACATTGTACGCAAGATAAATTATAAATAAATATATGCTTTTATTTCATTCATTTTGTTAAATATTATTTTATTGTTTAATCTTTAATATATTTTTTGATCAAATCAAATTCACTTACATTTTATTCAAAAAAATAAAAAAGTTCAAATCAAGATAAATTAGAAGTGAATGTATGTTTTTATCAATTAATTAATTTTATTTTATTTTTTAATATATACTTTTAATAAAATCAAATTCACTTACAATTTATGCAAACAGTAATTAAGTAGTGTCAGTAAGTAGTATTAATATTAAATTAAGTTAAATAAATATAAACGGATATACGCTTTTATTTTATGTATTTTATTATTTTATTTTATTTTTAATATATATTTAATAAAATCACTTACATTTTATGAAAAAAATAAAACAAAAGAGTTAAAATTAAGACAAAAAAGAAATGAATATATGCTTTTATTTTATTATTCATTTTATTATTTTTTTTTAACATATATTTTAATCAAATCAAATTCTCTTACATTTTATGCAAAAAATAGAAATGAACATATGTTTTTATTTCATTATTGACTTTATTATTTTTTATTTTTAACATATATTTTAATAAAATCAAATTCCTTTACATTTTATGCAAAAAAGGTTAAAAATCAAGATAAATTAGAAATGAATATATATTTTTATTTTATTTATTTTATTTAAATGTATTTTATTGGTTTCATATATATTTTTAATAAAAACAAATTCACTTACATTTTATGAAAAAAAAATAAAAAGTTAAAATCAAGATAAATTAGAAATGAATATATGCTTTTATTTTATTTTACTTTATTTTATTAATTTGATCTTATTATTTTATTTTATTTTATTTTTAACATTTATTTTATAAGTAATTTCATAAATTCACTTACATTTTATGCAAAAATAATCATGAATTAGAAGTGATTATATGCTTTTATTTTATTTTATTGTATTTTTTTTCTAACATATATTTTAATAAAATCAAATTCACTGCAAAACAAGGTTAAAATGAAGAAGAAATGAATATATACTTTTATTTTAATTATTAAATTAAATTTAATCTAATTTTATTTTATTTCATTAGTTTCATATATATTTTAAATAAAAACAAATTCACTTTTTATGCAAAACAGTAAAAAAAGTTCAAATCAAGACAAATTAGAAATGAATATGTGCTTTTATTTCATTTTATTAATTGTATTTGATTATTTTATTTTATTTTTTTAATATATATGCTTAATAATCAAATTCACTTACATTTTATGCAAAAACAAAACAAAAAATCCCTGTTAAAATCAAGATAAATTGGAAATGAATATATGGTTTTATTATTTTATTATATTATTTAATTTTTAATATACATATTTTAATACAATCAAATTCACTAACATTCTATGGAAAAAATAAAACAAAAAAAGTTAAAATCAAGATAAATTAGAAATGAATATGTGCTTTATTTTATTTTATTTTATTTTATTCACTAAAAATACTTTTTTTTGCTTTAAGCACTTACAAAGCAATAATTTGCACATGGCACAAGTGTCTAATGTTGTCAACCCCTGCTCTAGCGAATGACATGTGAAAGAAATTACCACTAAAATGTCAAGCAACCGGTTCATCCTAACCCATGAAACCTGCCTCAAAGAAAATATCTCATGTTGAATGTGTTTTATTCATGTCTGGTGTTCATTTTCATATCAGAACACCAATGCAAACTGAGTTTTATTCATGAGGTAAGCTAAACCATGAAATCTAGATGAGGGCAGGTCCTTAACAAGGCTCCTCACCCATACAACAACTCCACCCCATCCCCCGTCCCCTGTCTCCCATCAACCCTTCATTCCTACACTCTACAACAGGGGTTTCAATCTATTAGATACCACAGACCCCCCAAATATGTATAGAGACCCAATTTATACTGTGAAATACTACTAATATAAATGTGTAAAATTTATTTGGAAACTATTTTGATTCTATTATGTTACATTGTTACACTGCAATCCGCAATCTTTTAAATAAGCCTGTGGAAAACCAGACAATGTATGCATGTGTATACAGTTTCAACAATCAGAACTGATACACGGTAGGGAATTTCTGTGTGCAAATTGTGTTTAGCACAAAATGTTTGTTTTGGGTGTGTTCGTGTCGTTACATTATTTGCATAATTTCTTTAGTGAATGAGGTGCTAAAAGAACACAGACAACACATGCAAATAAATCACTCTATATTAGCGGACGCAATTCATTCTTATAGCAAATGTTCCCCTCAGGCTGAAGTTGAAGTCAAAAGTTTACATACACCTTGCAGAAACTGCAACATGTTAATTATTTGATCAAAATAAGAGGGATAAGATATTTCACATTAAAAGATGTTTACATATAGTACACAATAGAAAATAATAGTTGAATTTATAAAAATGACCCTGTTCAAAAGTTTACATACACTTGATTCTTAATACTGTGACTTTTCTGAAGAACAGCAGACAGTTTTTAAAAAGGGGTCATTTAACTATTGTTTTTTTTTTCTAACTATTGTTTGATCCCTCTAATTTTGGTAAAATAATTAACATTTTGCAGATTCTGCAAGGTGTATGTAAACTTTTGACTTCAACTGTATATATATACAGTCAAGCCCAAAATGATTCATACCCCTGGCAAATTCTGACTTAAAGTCCGGAAAAACCGGAAATGACACAGGCTTCTCCCGAAAGATAATAAGACGATGTACAAGAGGCATCATTGTGAAAAAAAAAAAATATATATATTTCTGAGCTTTTATTTACATTTGAACAAAAAGTGGCATGTCCAAAATTATTCATACCCTTTGCAAACTGTCACAGTCTATGGGAAAATCCAAAGTTCTATACCATTCCAAATAGTCCAAGCTGTTCTAAAGCATCCTAATTAGCCTGACTCATTGGGAACAGCTGTTTTAATCAACTCAACAGGTGAAAAACAGAAGCTCTCTGCTGTTGGTTTGTGGACAGTCATGGCTAAGACAAAGGAGCTCACTGAGGACCTGCGGCTGCGCATTGTGGCTGCTCACAAGTCAGGAAAGGGCTATAAGACCATATCTAAATGTTTTGAAGTTCCAGTGGCTACAGTGCAAAGTATTATTAAAAAAATACAAGACATTCCGCACTGTGAAAAATCTCAGAGGACGTGGTCGGAAGCCATAAGTGACACCTGTGCTGGCCAGGAGGATAGTGAGAGTGGTAAAAAAGAATCCAAGGATCACCACCAAGGCCATCCTGATGAATCTGGGCTCTGCTGGTGGCAGCATCTCAAGGCAGACAGTCCAACGGACACTGAACACCACTGGGTTCCACGGATGCAGACCAAGGAGGACACCACTTCTCCAAATAAGGCACACAAAAGCCCGCTTGGCCTTTGGAAATGCTCATCTGGACAAAGAAGAAGACTTCTGGTCTTCTGTTTTATGGTCAGATGAAACAAAAATTGATTTGTTTGGCCACAATGATGTAGCCTTCGTTTAGCGTAAAAAAAAAAGAGAAGCCTTCAACCCTAAGAACACCACCCCCACTGTCAAACATGGTGGTGGGAACCTAATGTTTTGGGGGTGTTTTTCGGTGCCTTAAAAAAGGAGCAATACATCAAAATTGTCATTAACAATCAGGCAGTCTGCAGAGAAACTTGGCCTTGGGTACCAGTGGACATTTCAGCACGACAATGACCCAAAACACACAGCAAAAGTGGTGAAGAAATGGTTAGCAGACAAAAACATTAACGTTTTGCAGTGGCCCAGCCAGAGTCCTGACTTAAATCCAACTGAGAATCTGTGGAGGGAGCTAAAGATCAGGGTGATGACAAGGAGACCCTCCAACCTGAAGGAGTTGGAGCTCATCGCTAAAGATGAATGGGCAAAAATACCTGTGGAGACATCCAAAAAGCTGGCCAGCAATTATAGGAAACGTTTGTAACTTTAAGTCAGAATTTGCCAGGGGTATGAATAATTTCGGGCTTGACTGTATATGTATATATATATATATATATATATATATACACACAGAAACATTGTCCAGAAAATAAATGTGTCAGAGCCCCACTTACATGGGCTCTGTGAACTCGCCATTTGTCATTCTTCATAATTATGCATTGTCTTTGGACATGTGACTCCCACATTAATGCTTTTGATCTATCGATTTCATTGCCATGAAGACCTCGGGGGGAAAAGGACGATAATTGCAGACAAAGGACACGGGGAGAATAATAGCGAACAGTGTTTGTTTAACCTGGAATGCCATTCTATCACTTCACAGAAATTACCTCCAGGCCAGCGAATTAACATTCAATACATGTTTGTTTATTGATGATAAAGTCTTTTGTAACACTTTGGATTTCATAATCATGAACAATGTGTGTTATTCAGATATTGTATTTCATATTAATTCATCTCGCTAAATGGTGTCAACAATTTGATCACCGGTGACATAACGCGCAGGCTGCCAGAGTAATCGACTTCCGGCCCTTTCACATTTCCTTCCTTCTCTTTTTCATCCTTTCCTTCCTGTCTGTATAACACATACACGCACATCCTCCCACTCATGCAAACAGCCCCAAAACAGCATGTGTATCTGTGCTGCACTGAGATTAAGTCTGACGATTGAAATCAATGATCTCTGCTTTCTCTGGCTGACTGAATGATTCATCCTCTCGTCATCCCTGGACTGAGTGGGATGCAGAGGCGGAAGAGGATGTGGGACTGTGTGGAGGAGAGAGGCAGGTGCACAGATCCACCCCCACAAACAAGGAAGAAAGTTGAGACGGAATCAGAGTTCAATCCTTTTCACCACCAACAAAAAAGAG
Source organism: Garra rufa (assembly GCF_049309525.1). Taxonomy (NCBI): domain Eukaryota; kingdom Metazoa; phylum Chordata; class Actinopteri; order Cypriniformes; family Cyprinidae; genus Garra; species Garra rufa. Next base: position 9,363,362 of record NC_133368.1, on the reverse strand, counting down.
GATGCGACTGCTCTGTGAATGGAAAATTGTGGAGCACTTTATCTTCTTGAAGTCAAACTTTTACTACCTATATTTAACAAACGTTCAATAAAAAATAAATGTGAGAAATATTGCTGAATGTCATTATGTGTAACCATGTTCCACTTGCTTTTAAAGGAGGGTCAGACGTTAGTGGGTGAAGCTTATGAATAAATATGTTGAAGCTCCAATAACAAGCCAAAGGAAAAGGTGTTTTTATTGCATTTTATTATTTGCACCTAAATATTTTGAGTTCTCTGGGACCTCAACATCAACAACTAATGTCAAAATCAAACTGGAAGCTGTTATTCTGTTGTTTCGTCTCTTCTGTCTTTCCGTATATCCCCCCCAAACAATACAAATGACCTCTAACGGGATTCATCATGGTTATTAAACCTATACATCTCTAGAATTGCATATCTCTGTAATGTGGCATGAATATTGATGCCACTGAGAGAATGTCTGATGAGAGAGGACAGATACTGAATGCTTTAACAGCTGTGTAATTGAATCAAATTCATATTACATGATCATGAATTGAGCTCTTTGTTGTTTTCTTCATAATGCATAGCAGGGTATGGCCTGATGACAAGAAACTGAACTGAAAAAGAAACTAAATAATTTAAGAGCTTATTTTGGGGTGCATGTCTGGGAAAATGGGTGTATGTGGAGTAATTGGGATATCTCCTATAGCTCTATCAACGCCAAGGTCATGGCTTCGATTTCTAGGAAATGCATGAACTAGTATATTGTATACCCTCAATACATTGCAAGCTGCTTTAGATAAAAGCATCTACCAAATTTCTCAAATGTAAATGTAGCTTAGCACTTTCCCGATTATTAACAATTAACTACAAGTGTATTTGTGGAAATTTTGTGGACATCATGTCATCCAAGATGTCCCTGTGTTTATTTCAATAGTCAAAAAGAAATTAAGGTTTTTGAGAAAAACATTCCAGTATTTTTCTCCATTTGGTGGACTTCAAAGGGGATCAGTGGGTTGAAGGTCCAAAATGCAGTTTCAATGCAGCTTCAAGTGGCTCTACAATCCCAGCCGAAGAAATAAGGGTCTTATCTAGCGCAACGGTCTGTCATTTTCTAAAAAAAAAAAAAAAAAAAAAAAAGGGAAGGACACAAGTGATGTATAGGCAGAAGTACCGACCCAGTGTTTACAAAGTGAATGTATAGAGAAAGGCAAACACCTTTTACAAAAGGTAAGGTAAAGGTCAAAGGTAAGGTAAAACAATGATGTTGGATGATTTTGAAGTTGGACGAGAAAATGAGATTGAGTTTTTTGTCTACCTTACCTTTTTGAACCGAAATACACAAACGAAGAACTAACCATGCGTGACCTTTCCAACGTGATTACGAAATGCGTGAAGTCATGGACGCACATTGCAGGTGAGCATTTGTGGGTAAAAAGTATATAAATTTTTATTTTTGTTAGAAAATGAATGATAGTTTCACTAGATAAGACCCTTATTCCTCGGCTGGGATTGTGTCTTTTGAGGAAAACATTTCAGGATTTATCTCCATATAATGGACTTCTATGGTGCCCCAAAATGCAGTTTAAATGCAGCTTCAAAGGGCATTAAATGATCCCAGCTGAGGAAGAAGGGTCTTATCTAGCGAAATGATAAGTTATTTTTTAAAAACATTTACAATTTCTATACTTTTTAATCTCTACACAGAGTACACACAGAGCTAGACAAGACGAGCATTTGAGGTTAAAAAGTATATAAATTGTAATTTATTTTTAGAAAATAACCGATCGTTTTGCTAGATAAGACCCTTCTTTCCTCGGCTGTGATTGTTTAGAGTCTTTTGAAGCTGCATTTTGGAAGTTCAAACTCGGGGGCACCATAGAAGTCCATTATATGGAGAGAAATCCTGAAATATTTTCCTCAAAAAACATAATTTCCCTACGACTAAAGAAAGAAAGACATGAACATCTCAGATGACAAGCGGGTGAGTACATTATCTGTAAATTTTTGTTCTGAAAGTGAACTACTCCTTTAAGCCCCTTGAAACTGCATTGAAACTGCAATTTACACCTTCAACCTGTTGGTTCCCATTGAAGTCCACTATATGGAGAAAAATCCTGGAACGTTTTCCTCAAAACCTTAATTTCTTTTTAACTGAAGAAAAAAGGCATGAACATCTTAGACATGGGGGTGAGGTCATGGGTTCGATTCCTAACAAACTGCAATATGTATGAATGCAATCACATTTGGATAAAAGCGTTTACCAGATGTAAATGTTGTGATACAGAGGAGAGAGGTAAAAGGGTGTGAGGACAGCGGTGAAACTGTCAGATGTGGGACAATCCAACAGCAATCCATCAAACAGATGAATCTAGTCATGTTTGTCTTTTATCAATATCTGTGGTCTGAGGTTAAAGAAGAGCTTCTGAATGAGCACTGCTATGCGAGCTGTTATGAGATATCATAATTGTTTGATTGATTGTATATACAGTGTACACTGGAAAAAAAAGAAAGAAAAGATTTTTCTTGTTGTATGGAGATTATTGGAGCATGTTTTTCAAGAAAATGCTATTTCAGGCTTTCTACTTTAAAATTTCATATTTAATTTGATGTGTTACTTGCAGTTCCTTTGAGAGGAATTTGTCACCATCAAATGATTTTCAGTGTTTTATTTTCAGTCGTGACTTTCCACAATAAATGAAGAATGACGTATGATGCTAAAACTGTATATATAATACGAGCACAGGAAATTAACCCTGTGTTAAATTCAGCATTGAATTATTAAAACCACATTTTTCTCTCACAGAAGAAAAAAACTGAGTTTGTTACTCAGATATTTTAGCAGGATCTGTAATTTTTGAATCTAGCAATCCAGCTTGCACACACACATTTTGGGTTTCCATGTTTTATGGGTTCATTCCATAGGTGTGATGGTTTTTATACTGTACAAACTGTATTTTCTCTCCTACACTTAAACCTACCCCTCACACTGCATTTTTAGATTTTCAAAAAACTCATTTTATATGATTTATAAGCTTGTTTTCACGTAGGGAACAAAAAAAAAAAAAAAAGACATTTTGTTCCCATAGCGTAGGGTACACATGAACTATACTTGCACACACACGTGTGACCCAGGACCACAAAACCAGTCATAAGGTCCGTCTGAAATCTGAATAAAGAAGTTTTCCATTGATGTATGGAATAAGACAATATGTGTGCCAAAAATGAAAATATTAAGAAAATCATTTAAAGTTGTCCAAATGTAGTTCTTAGCTATTCATATTACTATTTAAAAATTAAGTTGTGATATATTTACGGTAGGAAATTTACTAAATATCTTCATGGAACATGATCTTTACTTAATATCCTAATGATTTTTGGCATAAAAGAAAAATCTATCGTTTTGACCCGTACAATGCATTTTTTGCTACTGCTACAAATTATACCGTGCTACTTATGACTGGTTTTGTGGTCCAGGGTCACATATACTTTGCTCATATTTTATTGTAAGCAGTCAAAGAGGGAACGAAGTGGAATGGCAAAATGATTGCAAAGATACAACAACATCACTATAAAAAGTGCATCCTGTAGAATCATGGAAATACTAATTTAGTTTTTCCATCTGACTGCTTGAGCTCCAATCCGGAAAATAGATGCATCTTTCCAAAACTCAACAGCGTCACCGATACATTTCACTTACATTTTAGTGTCTCGGTCATGTCACACCTGTAGTTTAATTGTAAATAGAATAGAGAGTCTCATGGCAGCAGTCCAGAACGATCAACTTTACACCCTCGTAAATAAGAGTTTGATGGGCATTTAATTAAGTAGTAAATTAATGGATCACAGTGTGTAAATTTCAGGCTGATACATATGCATGCTTTAATAATAAACCTGAAAGGATCAGTAAGAGCAGATGGACCTTAGATGGGCCTTATGTTGAATGTGTGAGTGCATGTGTGTGTCCATGTGTGCACATGCTTGTGTATGTTTAAGAGTGTAACCTGCTTTGCATGTTTGTGAACATGCATAATGCAGAAGAATCATGCATCTTATTGCAATTTTATGAAGCCTTGATTTGCATTTTACTCCAGAAGACTTTATGGATAAACACACGCATAAACACACACACACACACACACACACACACACACACACACACACACACACACACACACACACACACACACACACACACACACACACACACACACACACATTTTCTCATCTTCCCACACAAACAGACAGGACTGGAAAGAGGGAGGGAGGGAAGGAAAGCATTATGTGTGCTCCGCCACAGGTCATTTTGTCACTCACGGTATTGTCAAGAGAAGTGTTTATGCTCCATACTTCATTTTGTCATTTAAAAACAACCAACCAGACTTAATTTGAACCCGTTGTACTGTATGTTTCACATTTTTGAATGTTTCCTCCTCTTGCTTCTACATTTATCCAATGCCTTGTTATTGCAGAACTGTGTAGGCACGTTTCCCACTTAATAACAGACAAATGAATGTGACAAGTGCCGCTATTGTTCACAATGGCCAGCCTGCCAAGTTAGGCTTCAATTTTTTTCAACACTAAGCCCATCAGGGGTTCTTCTCAAGTTACTGCAAACACTGAATAAGGAACATTGGACCTTAGAAACGAAAACAAACATTTTTATTCATCAGAGGCTCTTTGGACCAGATCATTTCCTTAAAAGAACTATAGTACACTTTAGCATACTTTTAAAAAGAATACTTATTAGGGAAATAATATACTTTAAAATAATATACTTAAGTGTGAATTTAAAGGGTTAGTTCACTTCCAAAACCAAATTTTACAGATAATTTACTCACCCTCTTGTCATCAAAGATGTTCATGTCTTTCTTTCTTCAGTCGTAAAGAAATTATGTTTTTTGAGGAAAGCATTTTGGGATTTTTCTCCATATAATGGACTTCTTTGGTGCCTGCGAGTTTGAACTCAAAAAATGCAGTTTAAATGCAGCTTCAAAGGGCTCTAAACGATCCCAGCCGAGGAAGAAGGGTCTCATCTAGCAAAACAATTATTTTATTATATTATATGCTTTTTAATCTCAAATGCTCGTCTTGTCTAGCTCTGCGATGCACATGCGTATTCTGTGCACTCTGGTTCAATACAGTTAGGGTTTGTAGAAAAACTCCCATCTCATTTTCTCCTCCAACTTCAAAATCGTCCTATCACTGCAGAAGTACCGACCCAGTGTTTACAAAGTGAACATGCAAAGAAGGTAAAACAATGATGCAGGACGATATTGAAGTTGAAGAAGAAAATGAGATGGGAATTTTTTAAGATTCCCTTACTGCCATGAACTGGAATACACAAGAGTTCACACAGAACTAGACAAGACAAGCATTTGTGGTTAAAAAAAAGTGTATACATTGTCTTTTTTTAGAAAATAACTGATCATTTCGCTAGATTAGACCATTATTCCTTGGCTAGGATTGTTTAGAGCCCTTTGAAGCTGCATTTAAACTGCATTTTGGAAGTTCAAACTTGTGGGCACCATAGAATTCCACTTTATGGAGAGAAATCCTGAAATGTTTTCCTCAAAAAACATAAACACATAACTCTCATAAAGAATAATTTCTTTATGACTAAAGAAAAAAAGACATGGACATCATAGATGACAAGGGAGTGAGTAAATTATCTGTATTTTTTTGTTCTGGAAGTGAACTAATCCTTTAATGTTTTTTTTTTTTTTTTGGTCAGGTAATATCATGTTGCTTACAATTACATATATTTTTTATCCTTTAAATGTAGTTTATTGTAATTATTTGATATTAAAATATATTTTTGACCCACTTAGGGCTTAAGTACATGATTGCATTCTCTTATTTGCAATTTAGTGCAGTTGAAATATGTTAACCTTAAAAGAATAGTTCACCCAAAAATTATAATACAAATTAAGATATTTTTTATGAAATCTAAGAGCTTTCTGACCCTGCATAGACAACAACGCAACTGACACGTTCAAGGCCCAGAAAGGTAGTAAGGACATCATTAAAATAGTCCCTGTGACATCAGTGGTTCAACTGTAATTTTATGAAGCTACGTGAATATTTTTGTGTGCAAAGGAAACAAAAATGACTTTATTCAACAATTTCTTCTCTTCTGTGTCAGCCTTTCTATAATTTTTTAACATTTCAACAAGTTCACTACTTTTACATTCAAAACAAATAAGCCCTATTTTTTTTACAACGGTTGTGTCTGTATCTTCACACCAACAAAAACATTTCAATTAGACAACTAAAGATGAATATAACCCTAAATATGACTATATTGAACTGCTAGCTTTGTTTATTTGTTATGAACACAGCTGCTTTGCATTGCACAAATTGGGGTGGGGGTTATAATTATGATAATATACTCAATTAATTCTAGCAGGTCTCACATGACATGCATACCTGCTTCACTCAAGCTTATCATTTGCTTATTATTGAGGGTGACCGTGTGAAAATCAGTGACATTACTGACGTTACTGGGCCAGTGTCTCTTAACCCACAACTGAGCTGTTGAATCAAATTATTCACGGGGTAGAGGACATAAGCCGCAAGTAAGGTATTTTGATTTCATTTCCACAGTTATTCCGGTAAAATCAGTATATTGTTGGCCTGATTGACCCATTCACAGATCTGTTTAATTGACCTTGCCATCGAATAAGGAGGCGATGTAGAGGAGCTGAGACAGCAAAAACTCTGTTTGCTCTGAGCATGTGAGGACGGAAAGGTCTTAAAATCCTGTGGGAGTTTTTTTCAAGGCCATACACGTGAGACCATTTATAAGATGACAATCAAGCGTTAATTAGATGAGACAAACACACTGCCCATATTAAGGTTTACTTTAATGATCTGTAGAAAACAGTACAAGCTAGTTTTATAGCCTATACATATTAGACTTATAGAAAACATTGAAAATTAATACAGATCTATTACATTGTATACACTCTGTTTATAGCTATTCCATATCCTCATTTCAGTGTGAAAGTCAAGACGAGAAAGCGCAGACGTGATGGAGAAAGGCTTGAAAAAAAAAACAAAAAAAAAAAACGAAAATGAAATATAGAATGTCATTTGCTGTTTTTTTCCTCGGTCAGATGAGACATCTTTTCCCGGGAGGTGTGTGCTGTTATTGGGTAACACAGTACACCACAGTACAGTTCAGTTCATCTGAGAGAGTAGCCTATAAGCATCTCTCTTTTTACGTACACAGCCAGTCACTGACGTACTCAATCCTCTGCAGACCTGCATCGCAGCGTCATCACTGATATACCCACCAAAAACTAGAGCAGAACTGATGCTCTGCTGTTTCCACATGAACATACTGACACATATTCGCTTGACACTATTCTATTCTGGGTTTAAATGCTTCATTTATGTTATATAAATACACCGTGGAATAAGATAGGCTACACTCCGACATCCATCCTCCTACTAGAGAGCGACGCCGACGCGTCAAACGCTCGCACTATAATCTAACTTTGTCGTGCGCATTAAGTGTTTGTCAGTTCATTCATTATATCGGAAGCGTATTGTTTCGTCGCGTCGCTCGCTTGCTGCGTAGATGGGGTGTTGTACATTACACTGTGAAGGGGGAGTGTGAGGAAAAGGCAATGACCGGAAAGAATCTTCTAGTGGAAGGCAAACACTAGGCAAACGCACACACATAATATATTCTGGAACGCTAGAGGCAGTCGCGTAACACAAGACGCATTCAGACTCTGTAAATATAGAGCACCGGTTGCGTTACATAACGAGGATGCTCCGCAAACTTTCTTTTTTTTATAGTCTCGCAGCTAAATGATTCGCCTTGAACCGAGTGCGTCAATGTAACGAGGTCAAACTGCGTACAGAATGAAGTAGCCTATCATATAGGAATACATATTAGGTCCGCGCATTGCATATGAATTTTATGATGCGTCAGAACAGAGATGATGCTTATACGTGATCTGGGTTGATCTTTTAAATATAAAATGTACAATATTACAACTAAAATATAAGGGAGGAGTTTATATGACTTGCAAATGAATTACAAATGTTTAAAAAAATAAACAGGACATTTCTATTTATGTTCTAGGCATACTCCTCATCCGAAAAACACATAAGAATATTTCCGATGATATAGCCTAATATTATAGCAAATGAACTTAATAATGGGACACTGCTATATCTGTGATAGATATATAAGCTAAAACGCATTCGATAGCTTATTGAAGGTTTGACTTTACAAAAGCATAAGCGTAATGAACACAAAATTATGTATTTAACGAACAAATTACAAAATGCAGAAAAAGTTGCCCCTCTAGTCAGTACTTACTGGTTGTTTTAACCACCCCAGCTGTTCGCTAAAACGACCAAAGAATATTGAAAGCATAGATTTACAGTCATTTTATTCCGTATTTGAGTAAAATATAAAACGTAAAACTGAGCGGCTATCCGAGCAGCACGCACGGAGGGTTGGGATCCTCTGACAATTCTCCAGTACCTTGGGTGGTTCCAGTGGGGGCGGAGAGGCGAATAGGAGTAGAAAGTGATTGGTTCGCTCTGCTGACAATCACACAATTCCACCAATGAGCCCAATGAGCTGTTAAAAGAGGCGGATTCACAGGTACGCCTTCCCCCGAAGGTTGCACCGCCTAGTCTGTGTGTGCGTATTTTTTTCTTTCTATTTTTTTGTAACCAAAGCTTGGATGTGTAGGACGTCACATGTTGTTTTTCCTCTTCACTCCAGTCACTTAGCGATATGTGTTATTTACTGTTAAACCGCTCCTCGCAGCGAACGCGCACTCCGAGCCGGGTACATAGGAGAGTCTGACAGGATTATAACTGACTGACAGCACAAGTTAAGAGGAAAAGTGAGAGTTTTTCTTCACAGCATATGAGAATGGCGAGTCCGCCGCCGACGGGAGGACAGCTGATTTCAAATATGACCGTGAAGAACAGCAACCACGTTAAGAAATGCGGCTATCTGAGGAAACAGAAGCACGGACACAAGCGCTTTTTCGTGCTGAGGGAGCCGAGCGAGGGCTGTCGCGCCCGGCTGGAGTATTACGAGAGCGAGAAGAAATGGAAAAACAAGTCGGCTGCTAAACGGGTTATACCTTTGGACTCTTGCCTGAACATCAACAAGAGAGCCGATGCCAAACACAAACACCTGATCGCCCTTTACACCAAGGACGAGTATTTTGCCGTGGCTGCCGAAAACGAGCAGGAACAGGAGGACTGGTACATGGTTTTAACGGATTTAATGAACGAGGGGAAAGTGAGCGACGGCTCCGCGTCTAACTCTGCGTCTTCCCTCGTCGGCTTTGATGAGGCGAACTACGGCGTGATAACGCCCGTCGCCGCCACTTACACGGAGGTTTGGCAGGTCAATTTGAAATCTAAAGGACTCGGACAGAGCAGAAACTTGACGGGCGTTTACAGGCTGTGTTTATCCAGCCGGACCATCAGCTTCGTCAAACTCAACACGGAGGTGGCGTCGGTGATTTTACAGCTGATGAACATCCGCCGATGCGGACACTCGGACAGCTTCTTCTTCATTGAGGTGGGCCGGTCCGCGTCCATCGGACCCGGCGAGTTGTGGATGCAGGCGGACGACTCGGTGGTGGCGCAAAACATTCACGAGACTATTTTGGAGGCGATGAAAGCCATGAAAGAGATGTCAGAGTTCCGGCCGCGCAGCAAAAGCCAGTCCTCAGGTACCAACCCCATCTCTGTGCCCACCAGGCGGCACTTTAACAACCTCCCGCCGAGTCAGACCGGGCTGCAGCGGCGCTCACGCACCGACAGCATGGCAGCGACGTCTCCCGTGACGAAACTGACGTCCTGTAGGTTTCGCACGGCGAGCGAGGGTGACGGCACGGCAGGCAGCCCCATCAGCCCAGGCGTGAACAGGACGCATTTGAGCCGCTCCAACACGGTGACAGCTCGCCCATGCAGAACATTTGAGGCGTCATCCCTGCAGCATAGTAAATCCATGTGCATGCCTGTGTCTCACTCCCCTCACACAGCTGGCAGCCCTGTCAGCATGTCCTGTGGCAGTAACATAGAAAGCGGCCCTCGCCCTTCCAGCTGCACTGCTTCCATCTCGGGCTCTCCCAGCGATGCTGGCTTCATCTCTTGCGATGAGTGTGGCTCCAGCCCGGGTGATATACGGCACCTTTTAGCAGCAAACCGAAGCAACACACCTGAGTCGCTCGCTGACACACCCCCCTCACAGGAGGGCAGCGACCTGCACGGATATATGATCATGGAGAGGCCGAACGGCTGTGGACGGCGAAGCATCCGGTCAGCAGCTGAGGAAAGCAGAGATCTGGAGAATGCCTACAGGAAGAGGACACACTCCCTCACCATGCCTTACCAGAAGAGGGTGCCATCACAAGTGTCCTCAGCTTCACTGGACGAGTACACGCTCATGAGAGCCACTTACACAACTGGAGCCCATTCGGGGCGCAGCTCTCACACCGCATCCCCAAAAGTCACATACCCAGAGGATTATGGGGACATTAAAATCGGACTGCTACTGAAAAGTTCCAGCAGTAATCTGGGCGATGATGGCTACATGCCAATGACGCCAGGTGTGGCTCCGCAAGGGGGGAAGGCTGACAACTACATGCCTATGAGCCCAATGTGCGTTTCTGCTCCGAAGCAGATAATCAACCCCAGGACGCACCCCCTCACTATAGCTAATGGTTACAGAACCAATTCCCCCAGCAGCTGTTCTTTGGATGACAGTGGCTACATGAGGATGCTGTGTGGCTCTAAATTCTCAATAGACAGCTCAGATGGGAAACTGACGAATGGTGATTACCTCAACATGTCGCCTGTAGATTCGGTCACGCCACCAGACTACTACCTGAGCCCTGTGGGTACCGAGCAGTCTCCCTGTCTCCGACATCTTCACTCATTTAACTCTTTGCCCCGCAGTCATAAGCCCCAGCAGACACTAAAGGATGTGGACAATGATCAGTATGTTGTCATGAATCCTCAAAATCACAGGATAATTGAGGAGTCAGTAAACACAGCATCCCCCACTGCCCCATCTCCTCTAAGACAAAGCCGCACAGACAGCCTCATCCTCCGGCACAGGATCAGCCGGCCCACCCGCCTCTCCCTAGACACGTTCCGGACATTACCTAGTATGAATGAGCATCCCCTCCCCTCTGAGCCAAAAAGCCCTGGTGAGTACATAAACATAGACTTTGGACATGTTGCTGAAAGTTGCACTCCGCCCTCCACTGCTTCCTCTGAGAGCCCAGCCTCATCCCTCGGATCGTCCGCCGATCACAGGACGTCCCCCCTCTCTGATTACATGAACATTGATGTGAGCTCGCAGTCACCCAAATCTGGAAGCGCTGCTCCATCTGATCGTTTGGAGCCCCTTCCTGAGCTCACATCCTGCCCCGCCCACTCTGAGGAAGAGGGGGAAGGTGAGAGGTACCACCTCACTGCACAGGTGGCACCAGTGGGCCCAGTTGACAAAGCTAAAGACGATTACACAGAGATGACGTTCGGCGTGCCCGCTTCCCCTCCGCAGCTAGCTTCGCAGCCTTCAGAAGGTGGGCAGACCATCAGCCTGTCCTCTTGCATGCAGAGGCTGAATGTGGAGGAGACTGTGGCAGTGCCTGCGGTTGAGGCTTTTCTGCTGCGTGGCACCACTCTGGCCTTGGTGGACCCTGACCGGGGTGCCAAGGTGATCCGTGCCGACCCCCAGGGACGCAGGCGGCACAGTTCAGAGACATTCTCCTCAACCACCACCGTAACACCAGTTTTTCCCTCATTCGCACACGACGCCAGGCGGCACGGTTCGGCCTCTGTGGAGAATGTGTCTGTTTATGTGAAGAACAGCGACGGATCGGATGAAGAGTATAACAGTCCCATGTGCCGGGAGACTTCGGCTGGCTTTCAAAATGGACTTAACTACATTGCCTTAAACTTGATGGATGGAGGACTTGCCAGCTGTGATTCTCTAGTCCGGTTCAAAGCTGCCAGCTGCTGTAAAGAGGGCATCAATGGAATACACGCCAGTCCGTATGCCAGCCTTGGGTTCAAGGAGACGGCAACAACAGTAAAAGGTAAGCTTTGTCAATTCATTAAGGTGATGTGCAAGCTTACTACCTTCATTAGTTAATGTTTGCAGTCATTCCTTTCATATTATGTTCAAATGCCATTCTTTGAATTGTTTATTTGGACTGATGATTTAGCTGTGGTAATGTACCACAGTATGACACGACAGTTTATTTTTGTTAAAATAACAACAGCATATTACTCGTGCACCAGATGAACGTGGCACATGACAGATTTCCCTCTTATGTGAGAGAGCTAATTGAGCAACTTGAGTGTCAAAATGATGGAAAAGCCTCTTTAAAAGCTGTGGCGCAGTTTTTATTCTCAGAGACTGATTGCTTCATTCGTGCTTGCAGAGTGTTTGGAATGAAAACAGCTCAGTTAAAGGTTTTTTTTTTCTGCCATACTGCAGCTACTTATTTGTTAAAATGTTCATTTTGTTGACAATAGCGTGAGTATGACTCTGTGGTATGCGGTCAGCATCAGAGGATGTAAATGTAAAAGAGAGAGAGAGAGAGAGAGAGAGAGAGAGAGCTCATATCCGCATTTTAATAATCCAGCAAAAGTGAAATCATTTCCAATATTTGCATCGTTCCTTGACTCATTCTCTAAATCAGAATTAGTCATTGTGTCATACTTGAGTGAACAGTAGCTCAGATAAAAACAAGCGAGTCAGTTGTTTATCAGTTTTCAGGTAGAGGGTTTCAGGGCTGGAATGCAGAACGTGTGCAAAGGTCGTTTAGAGAGGTTAACGTCGGCTTGTTTTTCCAACCTGCCAGGTTTCTTTTAAGGACCGACCCACCTTTTGTTTTTCGGCACGACTTGAAAAACAAAGTTGTTTGTGTAGCTCAGAGATAAACGTGGGCTGATAGACACAGATATAGACTCACGTGGAAGTTATGAGCACTGAAACGAGTAGTAAGATAGGAGGTGTTCTTGTTGGGATTGCATGAAGGATCCCTTGCAATGACAAAAAGTCAAGGTGAAAACATTGCACTTAAAGGACAGAATGAATTTTCTGATGAATGACACTTAAGCTGAAGTCTCTTAAAACAAAAAAGACGACATCAGAAGCTCAATTATGATCTCTAGGGTGTGTGTGAGAGGTGTTTGTGCCGGCGGAGCAGGTGTTTCTGCCGTTCTCTGTTTACCTCCACAAGTGGATGGGGCAGAAAGATGTAGCCGCAGGCCACGGAAGCCCTAGAACAGTGGGAGGACACCACAAAGAAAACTTGCACAAACATCGACACTGAGCTAGCGCTTAGCCATCCCGCCCTGTGATTGGCCACTGACAACATTCCACCAAAACAAAAGATGAGCCACAGAGACAGAACAGAGCTCTTATTTATGTAGAATAGCCTGATAGTCTTCCTGATAGGAACTTGCGCCAGTACTGGATCCATTGAGGCTGCTCTCTGTTTACTACTCCAGCGTCTGTAATGCCACATTCCACTCCTTCCCCTGCTTCCGTCACTTTTACACACTCATTTGAATAGTACATTTGTGAATGGGATACAGGCGCATACTTTGACAAGCACAACTACATATTTACATAGTGTGCCGGATGTTTGACTCAGGTTTATGACGGCACTTGATTGGTTTTTGTCACGCTCTGGCATATTTATTTCAGTGTTTTTCATATCTGAGTCACTGAACACTAAAATACTCAGCCAGTGTGTTGTAAATCAAATTATTCACCTCTCACCTGGCCTTGAATATAGAAGGCTAGAAATTGACATTGAGAACGCATTGGGCATTAAAGATTTTGGCCACCTTTTATTTCCTTAGATTGGATTATTTCTTCATACTAGCACTTGAGGAGAGAGTAAACATCGTCTTATTAAAAATTTACCATTAGGACATCCCAAGAACTCATCTGAGAAGCCTCCCCCCTGAGAATAGTGTGTGTGAGGGGCCGGGCCAGCAGATGGTGGGGGCCAGGGTCATGCACCTGCCATTCCAAGCAGTGCACAGTGGTTATCAGGCCCATCAGAGCCCTGACAATACACTAATGATTAGCGACCATCTGCTGCCCCACACAACAGCTCAGATAAATATATAGGGAGATACAGTCAGATAACCAGTGAAAACAGTTGGCACAAGCTTGAAATAAAAGTGAAATCTCTCTTTTGTTGCGGATGCACCGAGTCCCGCCCCTTTCTGCTTTGATAGACTTGATTTAATTGAAAAGTACAGCAATGAAAGAGATTGTGTCTATCAATTTGCTTCCTTTTATTTCCAGAGAACAGGCTCAGGCGACCATCCCCCATCAAAACACACACCTATTCCTTTGAATCCTTGTCCAACCTTGCCTTTCTCGCTTCCATCAAAATCTTTCTGTTTAATATTGAGGGATTATTTTCATTTCTTCCTTTCTTCGTCTATCCCCGAACATCATTCTGACCCTGCCTTCCCATCCTATATCTTTCTCCTCATGTCCTTCTTAACCTTTTAGTCATGTTGTTGTTGTTGTTGACTCTGTAAGTACCTGCTATTGTAGCAGATTTTATAGTGTTAAACTCATCCAAGATGTTCTGTTAAATGCTCTCACTGCTCCCTACTTTTAGCAGCACAGATAAGGCGGATTACATGCTGCCACAGATTAGACATTGTTGAGCAGCTTTATTTGGTGACCAAGTAAATGGCATAGACGCACACACATACACGGGTTATGTGTCACCTCAAAATCAATAGAATAGCTTAAAGAAATAAAGTTTAAATAGCTTAAACATTTTTTTGCATTGCAAAACCCCCAGAAATACTCTTAGAATGCAAAGAAAATAACATTTGTATATTGTTCTAATATAAAAAGACTGCAAGTAATAATAATCACCCCTAAAACGATTTAATTATTGTGTGCATTTTTCATGTTTTTGTTAGATTTACTTACAAGTAAAACCTTAATCTTCTACCCGTTCTATTTTTCTTGGGATATGTATCTATAGTAGTGCAAAAAAAAATTAATTTTTTTAATTAATCACAATTAATTCCACCCTTTAAATATACAATTTAAATTCACATTCAATCTTCAAATTAATGTAGAAACAACATAAATATTTTTTAATATTGATACCAATATTACTGATATCTCTAGGATATTCCTTAATTTTTTCCTAATGTTTGACTATAGCCATTCAACAATACAGTATAACTGAGAGCTTTCGATTTTAACATTTATTAGACTTTAAAAAAAATAACAAATTCTAATTTCAATTAACTTAAAATCTTCACTTTATTCTTCACGTAAACAAGTAGGAAATATACAGAAATTAAAGTTATCAAACACGAAATTCTAAATTAAATATAGATGAATCCTTAAAGCTACAGAAGTTATTGATTTTCTATTTTTCCTTTTGTTTTTTGATTAATAGACATCACAGCTGCTGGGTTGTTAGGTTAATTTGGTTGCTACTGCTTTAAGAGCTGCCACTGCTGAACATGACACAGATCTGACACGCATGCTCGTAGCTCAATTGCCACTTTAATATGAAATGACAAAAGTTATAGCACACTTACATAGCCTGACAACATCTCATCTGACCTCAGTTCACTTTTATTCTACCGAAGCTCCCTCGTTACCTGTTCATTTTCCGCCTGTGCTCGTTTGACTTGGAGAGTTAAAAGTTGCGTATGAAAAATCTTCAATTTGATGTTGGCATAAAGACATTCTGTGACTAAATAAACAAAGTTTTTGTCAAGAAAAAAGAGAAAGAAGTAGCTTGTGAGTGGGGTGGTCAACCGTAGCCCTGCCCCTGCATTAACTTAATTTAAGCATTAAATATTAGTTTTATTTCGTTAAACGTCATAGAAAAGAGAAAAGTACTTTCTGGCTTTGACTTCTCGGATCATACGTAGTACATTCATCACTCTCCACCATTTGTAAGTATGCCTGTAAAGTATATAACGTTTAACATAATACCTTATGTTAACATCCTATACATTTAACATCTGTATATGTGTGAGTGTGTTTAGCATGTGGCAATGAGTGGGATATGGCTGGAACATATCATCTGAAATCTGCATAAGAGCACGTGCCGTGTGTGGGAATAATTGCATGGCATGTGGCCTGATTCTGAATGAATGCTCCTTTTCTCCCCTGCTGAGCTAAGTGATCTGAGTGTGCGTGTGGCAGGGTGAGCAGAATATGACGCTTTACTGTCATCAAATGAATTTAAATGCCTCCTTGGGCATTATCTTTTTGGATTTGTTTAAAAGGGAACGACTGTGAGATCTGCTGAGCTCACACACCCTTATGCACACACTTTCTTATTCATGGACTGGCATTTATTTCCATACGACCGCTGAGCTCTGTTGGCTTAGTTGGCTGTAGTGTTATGAGATTAGATGGTGACATTTACACATGAAGATCATCACACCACGTATACACTATAACCTTTCGCCCAGACATCTTTCTGCCTCTCTTCCCGTAACTAATGATATCCAGACAATTTGGTATTGAGCTGAGAATCTGTGACAGATGTGTTAAAATTGTACTCATAGAGTAGACATACTTTTAATGTTTTGAAACAGAGACAGCCACATTTGAGTTTTATATGTCTATGAATGTCAGAACTCTCAATGAAATGAATGACTTCCAGTTGCTACAAATCGCTGACAGTGTGAACATCCCTAATGGGAGTGATGCTGGAAGCTCCGACCGAGTGAAGATGAACAGAAACATTGTTATTTCTACCCCACAGGTTAAAACTGATACCTCCATCTATGATATATGAGACTGGCATAGATAAATAAATTAGTAACACTAGCACATGTTTACAGTACAGTCAGTCACTCAGCTGCTTTTCTCACTACTGTAAATATGCCTTGTGTGTGAGTGAGAACAGTTGTGTGTTTTATGTGTATGAGAACGTCAGGCTGTTCCCGGCCCGGCTTTAGGGGGCTAAATTTAACCTGTGTGAAATAAATAAAAAATGAGTCTCAGGACTAATGTGTGTGTGTGTGTGTGTGTGTGTGTGTGTGTGTGTGTGTGTGTGTGTGTGTGTGTGTGTGTGTGTGTGTGTGTGTGTGTGTGTGTGTGTGTGTGTGTGTATGTGTGTACCTGGTATTCATCACGTTGTGGGGACCAAATGTCCCCACAAGGATAGGAATACCAGTAGATTTTGACCTTGTGGGGACATTTCTCAGGTCCCCATTAGGAAACAGGCTTATAAATCATGCACAATGAGTTTTTTTGAGGAAGTAAAAGTGTGCACAATCTCCTGTGAGGGCTAGGTTTAGGTGTAGGGTAGGTGTAGGGCGATAGAAAATACGGTTTGTACAGTATGAAAACCATTACGCCTATGGAATGTCCCCATAAAACATGTAAACCCAACATGTGTGTGTGTGTGTGTGTGTGTGTGTGTGTGTGTGTGTGTGTGTGGAGAGGGGTTTAGTTTTGGGGGCAGTAGGTTCACAAGCTGTTGACTTGAACCAGCAGGGTCTGGATTACAGCTGCTTTACAGTTTTTTACAATCGTTTTTGCACTAATAACTGAACCTTAATGTCAAAACCAGGCTGGTTGACCAGCTAAAAACAGCCAAACAGCCTAGGCTGGTTTTGGATGTTTGTTTTTTTTTTCTTCAGCAGGGCTAATTTGTGTACCAACGTTCTTGATACATTCTTTTTTTTTTTTTTTTTTTTTTTTTTTACCAGGGTAGCCATTAACTCATTGAAACCACAAAAGCAATAACATAAAAATGACATCTTGCATTCAGTAATGTTGAATATGAAAATGTGTTCTGTAAAAGAGGTACATGGGGCCATAGAAACCATATCTGATAAAGATTGAAATATGACATCCATAGATACACGGTAAAAAAAAAAAAAAAAGTACTGCAGAGGTACAATTTTGTTCCTGGGCAACAAAACATATAAAGGTACCTTTAAAGGTACACAATGGGTCCCTGTGGGGGAGGGAATTCGAGGTCAGAGGGTCCAACAAGACCTCCTACTTTTGGTCTCCATCTGCTCTTACTGATATTTGAATTTGAGCTTTTATATTTATTCGTTTAAAGTATGAGTCATTAAAGTACTAATCTTATAACTGGAATAAAAAAATAAAGCTTAAATAAAATTGAAATATAACTGAAATGAAAATATTTAGAAATGCTATATTAGTATATTAAAAATATATAATTTATTTTTTTATGCAGTGCTGTTAATTACTGTAGGACATGCTGAATAAAGAAAAATAGAGAAAAAATATATCCAGTTCCTCCCTCTTCTCATTCATCTCCCTGTGTCTTTGTTGAGTGCTTGTCCCATGACCTCATGGCTCTTTCTTTCCCCCTCGTTCATTGGCGCAGTTTTTTCTGCCTTTCCGGATCGGAATGGGACATCCATGGAATTGCCAAGCTTCCTCTTGCTTAATTAGCTCTGTGAAATTCAAGCCGCCTCTCTGACCTCCACACACACATGACTCCGGCTCTGTGGCATCAGTGTGAATGTGAGAATCAGCGAGAGGGGGAAAGAGATCTCTTGTCTGTTTTGAGGCTATTTATACACATGACGGAAGCAAACCACCCGACATGGTACTCTGAGAGTCTGGATACGACCAAGCTCAAGTTCACATCAAGGTTTCCACTGTGCTGTTACACTAATGTTTGTAGTCGATATAGCTTTTTTGTTTTAGAGGTGGTGTCTCTGAAGCACTCAGTGGTGACAGTAAAGTAGGTCAGGTCATATAATGTCATTATCCAGTTATTAGTGACATGAAACTGGACACATGTTACAGCCTCCATTAGGTCAAACTATTTAAAAACGCAGCTAATAGTGTAAATTCTGTAGATATCAAATCGAGCAAACATAACCTTTAATTTCTTGTGCGAATGTGTGAAATTATTATAAAATTAAAAACTCAGTTATTGTACTACAGTGGTATTGCTTTAAGATTTTGATTCAGTTAAAAATAGGCTCATTAGAGTCAATTGTTTGTGAATCAGACTACACTGGATTCACTATATGGTTTTGATTCACTAAAAAGAATCAGTTCATGAGTGTCATTTGTTTGTGAATCAGACTGTGATAGTTTCACTTTATGTTATGATTTACTAAAAAGAATTAACCTATAAGAGGCATTTCTTTGTGATTAAGACACACTAGTTTTGTTGTACATTTCTGATCCACTAAAACAAGAATTGGCTCCTAAGAATCAATTGTTTGTGAATTAGACTACATTGGTTTGACTATACGTGTTTGATTCACTAAAAAGAATCAGTTCATGAGAATCATTTGTTTGTGATTTGGACTATGATGGTTTCACTTTACGTTTTTGATTCACTTAAAAAAAAAAAAAACGCAATAGTAATTTCTTTGTGAATCAGACTACCCTAGTTTTGTTGTACATTTCTGATTCACTAAAACAAGAATTGGCTCATAAGAGTCAATTGTTTGTGAATCAGACTGCACTGCTTTGACTCACTAAGAGAATCAGTTCAAGATCGTCATTTGTTTATGAATCGAACTGTGATGGTTACACGTCACGTTTTTGATTCACTAAAAAGAATTGGCTCGTAAGAGTCATTTGCTTATGAATTGGACTACTTTATAGGACAAGTGTATTGAAAGATGTGTTTATTAGCAGAGAAGAATCTTTTCAGAGTGTAAATTTAATCCTGTAATCTTGGGATGTTGTATTCAGCGCATTGACCAATCAGAAGCCAGGGCTGGAACCAACAGTTTACATGTGTTTTTTTAGGGTTTTTCCAAATACCGTTTATAAACTACTGGACCCAAACAGCCATTGTTACTGTTGTAGATATACTTTTAGTTATCATTGGTGTTCGGTTGTGGGGTTTTTTAATCATCAGGGTGAGGCAGTGGCGTAAACATGTTTACTGCTGTTTTTCCCACAGTCTGTGAAGTTGAAAAGACAACAGGAAAGCACCTACTCCCCCTCTCTCTCACTTTTTCTCTGTCTTCACTAGTTGGCAATGAGCAAACAGATCTGTCAGCACTTAACTGGAAGAGTGATACCTCGTAATACCACACAGAGGGAGGTATCAAAGAGCAGGAAAAGATGAGGCTCTTTACGACCGTGAAAACGCTTGACCTCTCTCTGTCCCCTCCTCCCTGACTTTACCCAGCTCTCCGTGAGAGAATGCAGCCCTATACTGACGTTAATGGGAATTACTTCCATCCCTGTCGGAGTGGATGTTGTGATATCGGGCTCACATGCGGAAGTGTTCAGAATGTGTGAGGGCAGTCCAGATAATGGGAGCGATTATGGCGTGCCGTATAGCCGATGGCCGTGAATCAAGGGTTTGTTAAGTGTGTGAGAGAGCAAATCTCGCTCTATGAAAACACCTCTTGTTCTAGGCGGATGAAAAGCAGGAGGAGGAGATCGGAGGGGGGCGGCGTTAGAGTACGGACAGGCCCATGAGGGGTTTGTGTTTGCAGAGATTTCCGCCCAGTGTGAGGCCTACATGCAAATAAAACCTTACAAACAAGTACAACGAGTGAGAGGTCGGGATAGCGATCGAGTCTTGTAAACAGAACCCAGACAGCAGCAAGAGAGAAGCAAACTGTGAAATGACACTTTAATATTTACATCTCAAACATAAAGGTGATGTGTGTCATTTTTTTTCTCTCTTATGAGACCATTCACACAGGATGGATTATTGTATTCGTATCTCATTATATATGTTTCACGAACAGTTTACCAGAAGAAACCTGTTTAGTTGTGTTGCACTTGATCTAGCTATTTATGAACACACGAATGCATTTGATTTGAAACATTTTGATACCAAAGGCCACGAAATATGATCTTGCCATGGACCAACTTTCTAAAACCACATTAGCTGGGTTTCCATCCAAAGTTGCGAATTTAACTTGTGTGCTAAATTAGAACATCACACTAAACGAATAGGCAATGTTTCCATTCAATGAGTCAAAGAGAACAAAATCATCACTTCCTGAAAAACTGACACTAAATATCACTAAGAAAAGTAGGAGAAGCCACTGAATGTAATAATTTCCATATAAATCACTTGTAATTATACAGACATACTTTGATGATAGACTTTGCTCGGGCATTTAAGAATTGACCATAACAACATTTCAGATGCTGTGGAACAAGATTGGTCCATTGGTTAGTCAGGTTATGCCATCCCACAGGGCAAAGTCACATGCTTTTTTGACGTGCATGAAGAAATTTATTTGGCAAATGTGTTTCAATCTCCTATTTGCAACAATCTTTTTCACACAGGTCAAAAACAACCTTAAGCGAGCATAAAAACTTTTTGCGAATTTTTTTTTTTTTCTAAATTTGGTGTTTTCATCATTCGTTTCTGATGCGATACTTTAAAATGTGCATAAAAACAGGGTGATGGAAACATAGCTATTGTGTCTATTATATAATGAGACAAAAATATTAAATATTGTGTTTAAATTGTTATTACACTAAAGCCACAGCAAATGCCAGTTATAACATTAATATTAGATTTTTAAAACCATGGGTATACACTAACAATCACGTTTTTTAACTGTACGTTTTTTTTTGTACTTATTTTTTATTAACAAACATCTTCTTGCAAGACATGAGATGAGAATAATAAAGTATCTTAATTCGTACATGAAATTCTTTTTCACATTAGATTTTTACAAAGTTTTATAGCAAAACTGCATTTCACAGCATGACAAGAAGAACAATAGAAAAAAAATATATAACAACACAATCTAAAACGATAAACACAGAACAACAGCTTTGGATGGGATCAAAATATTCAAAATTGACAGAATTCACCAGCCGATCTATTTAAAGAGAAAAAAAAATAATTTTTTAAAATATTTTTTGAATTTTTTTTAAATGTATTTAAAAACTTCCTCCCCATGTTTCACCCATCTCTTTTATTAAGGGTTTCCATTGTTCAACAAACCGGTCCCTTCTAAGTCTTAAACTGTACGTTATTTTTTCCATCCCATAGACTTGCCTCACTGTCTGTAGGCAATCCTCAAGTGTCGGAGGCCTTCTCTGAAGCCATTTAATTGTAATGTTCTTCTTTGCTGCAACTAGGAGTATACGTAGGAGATATCTACTCTTCTCACTTTTTATTAAATCCGTTTTAACTCCTAAGATAGCTATTAAAGGGTCTCTGGGCAAATTAACCTTAAAAATTGTATTAATGAGACCAAATATATTTGTCCAGTAAGGAAGCAGAATAGGACAGTCCCAAAATATGTGTGTATGTGTAGCTACTTGTTCTCCACACTCTCTCCAACAGGCACTGGGTTGGCTTAAATTAAATTTGGCTATGATTTGGGGCGTTCGAAAAAAACGATTTGTCACCTTCCACTGATATTCTCTCCAGATTCTACTACACGTTATTCTATGAGTTTCCTGTACGTTTTATTTAAGTCTCTTATGCTCACCAAGCATGCATTTATTTGATCCAAAATACAGAAAAAGCAGTAATATTGTGACATATTTTTACTATTTAAGATAACTGCTTTCTGTTTGAATATATGTCAAAAGTAATTTATTCCTGTGATCAAAGCTATATTTTCAGCGTCGCATGATCCTTCAGAAATCATTCTAACATGCTGATTTGCTGTTCAAGAAACAATTTTTTATTATTATGATTTTTATCAATATTTAAAACAGTTGAGAATTTTTCATTATTCTTTGATGAATAGAAAGATCCAAAGATCAGGATTTATCTGAAATAAAAAGCTTGTACTATTCAAAAGCTTGAATTTGAAAATTAAATTTTAATTTACCAAGGATGCTTTAAAATGATCAAAAGTGACATTAAAAACATTTATAATGTTACTAAAGATTTTTATTTCGGATAAATGTTGTTTCTATTGATCAAAGAAATCTGAAAAAGAAATCTACTCAGCTGTTTTCAACATAATAATAATGTTTTTTGAGCAGTAAATCAGAATTAATGATTTCTGAAGGATTGTGTGACTGGAGTAATGATGCTAAACATTCAGCTTTGAAATCACAGGAATAAATTACATTTGAAAATATATTAAAATAGAAAACCGTTATTTTAAATAGAAACCATATTTCAAAATTGTACAGTTTTTTGCTGTAATTTGGATCAAATAAATGCAGGCCTGATGAGCAGAAGAGAGTTTTTAAAATAATTAAAAATCTTACTTTTTTTACTGGTAAAATTGTAGTAAATTTTTATTTAGTGAAATAATGACCGTGATTTAACAAAAAATAAATACGAATTCATTCCAGCAACTTCAATTCCCTGCATGTCTTGTACGGGACTTCGCAGTGACCGCTAACGGTAGTAATATCAAATTGTGTACATTTTAAAAATATTCTGAAGTGTACATTGGTAGCCCTTAAAAATACATTTCTGCAGGCCCCCAAAAACACCTCATTGTAGCCCCCTTGGGGTCCCAATGTCCCAGGTTGAAACCCACATGCAGGAACAATCAGATTGTTGAAGTTCCCTCAAAAAGTGTAAGCAGATGTGGCAAAAATAAAAAAAACATTTTAGACGGATGCTGGTGAACATTTAAGGCTATGTTAGTATGGCATGGTAGTGGATGTGTTGTATTTCTGTGCTCTTTCCGTCAGCTGCATAGTGCTAAATGTCAGCGAGTGTTTCCCACGTCTGTCTCCGAGCACCTGCCACTTCTGTTGCTCATAGCGAAAGAGCGCACATTCCTTACTTGGTAAAGGAGAGAATGGGAGAGAGACAGAGAGGGAGAGAAGGGGAACGTGTAACCTTTTATCCCCCCAGTCTGCTTCATTCCTCATGTATAAATCACATACGGATGGTCATGGAAAAACACACAGCGCTCTGTGAAAAGAGAAGATTTTCCAGACAAGGCACAGAGGAATATGATAGTATTTCAGAAAAATGCAGAAAGATCAGCAAATGCCCATAAAAGGCTGTCGTGTTATGTGACAGCAACGCGATCGCATTGATCTCAGGGAACATTGTGTTTTATTGGTTCCGTGGTACTGTCTGGATATTTATAGACGTCGAATTAATGCGCTCTCTCTCTTATTTCTTGCAGACTAAACAGAGCCAGGGCTCCTCATTAAGGCTCCTCGAGAGGAGAAGAGGAGGCGCTCGTGTGGACAGATGGACCACGTTGTTGCTGCTGCTGCTGCTGCTGCTACTTCAGCGCTCCGCTGATCTTTGACCTCCCGAATGCATTCGAACGGCTGTCGTCACGGCAACACGGACACTTGACCCCAGCACGAGGCATGGCGGTGGCTCACAGACACAGAGGCGGGACTTCCTGTCCATCTGTTACTCACTACGATTTCTGTGTTACGGACCTTTTTCACTGGTTTTGTTACGAGTTCCGGACTTCGAGTGGCCAGTGTCCCTCAACCCCCCCCCCCCCAGAACCTGTGAACCAAACGCGAAGAGAAACATCCGATCCGCACACGCACGCCTTGCACGCACACACCTGCCGATCGAGTCGCTTATTTATTTACCCACGTGGCCGTGTGTGCGTGCGGCGGTTGCGAACACTGCACAGAGGTGGCATTTCAGAAATTCACTCAACAATTGGAAAAAGCAGTCACTTGAAAACCCTACCTCAGAACGAGCCAGGTTATGACTTACACACAAAAAAAGATATATATTGAGAAATTAATTTATTTTTACAAGTGAATGTTTTCAGTAAAAGAAAAAGACAAAAAACACCAATCCAAAGCCTTACTGACTGTACTGTCAAACAGTGTTTTTTCCTGGAGGACCTGCGTACGCTCACGAGAGTATCAAAGATAACTGTTTGCCATTGAAACTGAATGTCTTGTACGGCAGCGGAGGAAGGTCTCGCGCTGCACTCAAAGATCTTTTAATGTTATTTTGCATTCTACGCAGATATTTAAAGGATTTTAATATAATACTATTTATCTGAGCTGGTAACGGACCGGACGGGTGGCCGCTTGCCCGCCATCCCGCACATATGCAAAGCAGGCTTCCAGAGCGTCGCAGGAGTTACCGGTTTTGGAACGAAGCCACACGCGATTAACACACACAACCCTTACGGTACGCTAGATGAATGATGTCGTGCGCCTCAGGTCAGAGAGAGGAGCACCTCGCCGAGCCTAGGCACGCTAGCACACTGTCTTTACACCTTAACGACCCAGAAGCCTCTGCTGACTCGCCCTCTCTCACTGCTCTGAACACACAGGCTTCCCTTTGCCTTACACCCGCACCCGTCGGCTCAAGAGAGAGTGATAAATTCGGGGACGTCTCAGAAGGCCTGACACCATTAATGCTGCTCCCTACCGTCAGACAGGGATAGACTCGTCAGAACCAATGCTTTGTCTTGCACTTACAAACTCCTTAGATTGTAACACAAGACACTTTTGAATGTAGAGTATTCTGGAGTATTCTATACCCACGGCCTAAACATCCACAAACGGACTGATACTGAGGCGTTCACACACAACTTAAGTATATGAAAACGTTTGCCTAGAGAGCTGTACATAATGTATAAAGAGATTGCAACTGACATTTTTAAGTTAAAGATGATAACTTATGTCTTTTTGTATGTATATATATATATATATATATATATATATATATATATATATATGTATGTATATGGTACGTGTTTGAATGAATTTCCCCCAAACAACTAAAGCACTAATGAAGGTACTTGCCAAAGGCTGAACTTTGGCCTGGCGCTTTTCTTTTCTAATTCTCTTCAGTACGTTTGTAAAAGTATGTACACTGTACGATAAATGCCACTTGGAGGATATTTGATAATGCTATGATAGAAAAGATGAAAAAAGAAACAAATTCATTGAATAATACTTGATATTACAAAAATAGGTACAAATTCACAAACGGCATATGCAATATTTACATTTTTTTAAAAGATTAGTTTACAGAAAGGAACCAAATGTATAAAAACTGTTAATATATTTAAAACCTTTTTGCTGTACTTTTTTTTTTCTGCCAACTTTAAATGGAAAAGTGTTTGTTTATTTCTTCTTGTTCTTTTTGCTGTTGGATCCTAACAGTAATTTCAGCAGTGTTCTTAAGCGAATGCTGTTTCTCAGTGTCTTCCATTGTATATACTTCATATTCTTTGCATTGTGATGCTACTTAAAAATGATAATTTAAACTTAGTGTAATTAGCATTGCTTTAGAAACTGTATTGATTCTGAATAGCCACATGCAATAAAAAAGTAACATTATTTAAGAAGCCAGTGTCTTTGCTCACGTCTGTTACGAATAACATGACTTCAACACAACCTGTCTCCTCCAGACAGCAGATGTCTTCATTCATCATCTGTGCAATGTACCAGACACGTCACTTGCACACACTCAGAATACATTCAATCTAAGTGATGTAACTTTCAAGGAGTCTGTGCTCTTAATTAAACGCAGACTAAACAAATAGTTCGTGAAGACACTCATAATGGCTGCAGTCTGATCTTCAGCCTGACCCAGAATACATAACTGACTGAAGGGATTAAGAATTTTCATGCCTAAAGCCATACGATGAAGGATTATTAATCCTCAAGCCTCTGCTAATTAAAATGGTAATTAAGTCTAGAGGGGTAAGACGGAATTGCACAGCCTGGTCAGTGCCAACAGAGGTGAGGAGGGGGGGGGGTTTGGGGCGGGCGACAAAGGGATCAAAATAAACAGGTCTGGGATCCTTCCCTCTGGCAGATGCAGGGGTTCCTGGGATCCCGGCCGGCTTTCTGTGTCAAGACTCTCTGATATGTTCGGTCAGCGCGTCCCGACCGATTAGACAGATTTATGCATAATCCAGCCAGCTTTGAGCTGTACTTTGATTCATGTCTCATTAAATGTCGTGTCCGCTTACGTGAACGCTGGCAGTTTCCCACAAATGTCTGAATCAGTAAATGCATTGACTTCTGGGAACCGTCAGCCAAGCCTCAACTGGGCGAGTCACTTACTTTTTCTGATATACTGTGTCTGTGTGTATGACGAGACCAGGAAAGACCCAGGGGACGTGAATGAGAGCAGAGAGAAAGTCCCTGAGAGAAACAGCTTTCCTCAATTTGCTGACAATCCCATCATCCATCACAGCCCTCATCAGCTACAAACAGCTCGTTTGGACCAATTAAGCACGCTAATTGATCTTATTAAATAATAAAAGGTAATGGATGATTAAAATCATCCTGTAGACAGGAGAATGGATACTCAGGGCTGATGATGGAGAACCAACAGTGTTTACTATAAATACTGTAGCACTTTTAAAGTGTTATAGAGATCTACCATGTAATTACTTGAGATGAGTTTTATTCTAATCTTCAACTAGATAATATTTTAATGGAATAATGTTTTACATGTTTTAACATTTAATTAATACAAATTTGGGACATAAACAGCATAAGCATCTGTCATTTTTGTAGAGCAAAACCACAGACAGATAGTTGCATGTTTTCACAGAGTAAATTTTTATAGATAGATAGAATGATAAATAGATTGATAGAATGAAAGAACGATAGATTCATAGAACGAAAGATAGACGATAGAGCTAAAGATAGACAATAGATAGATAGATACACAGAGATAGATAAAATGAAAGATAGATAGATAGATAGTTAGAAAGAAAGAAAGAAAGAAAGAAAGAAAGAAAGAAAGAAAGAAAGAAAGAAAGAAAGAAAGAAAGAAAGAAAGAAAGAAAGAAAGAAAGAAAGAAAGAAAGAAAGAAAGAAAGAAAAAGCCATGGACTAGAAACCTGTTTAAAGCACCTGGGTCCTGGGGTCAAATCTTTAAAACTCATTAGAGTAACAGTGCTGATTTAGGGTCATTTCTAGTTGCATATTATATCCCTACGCAGTTTATATTACTGCTGTATCGTGCCGTTCTACTTAGGGGCGTAGTAAGCTTTAATAATGAGAGAGAGAGAGAGAGAGAGAGAGAGAGAGAACAAGCCATCTGAGGGTTAAACTAATCATGTTAAGTGTATGAGACATGCTAAAGTGCAACATATTAGATAGACATTATTTGGTTAGACGTTGTCCCTAAATGACCATATATACTGCACTGTACCTTGAGGACTAGAGGAGCTAGAAGAGCTAATGGTGCAGAAGAAATCGAGGTTTCTGGGCACTTGTGCTCAAATATAGCTGTGTATAAATGCGTATGAATGCTGTCGCAGTTGCACACTGCAGAAACAGGTCAAATAGTTGCATGTTTTCACAGCCTGAACTTTTAGAGCCAGATTTACAAACAGCTTGAGCCAGTGCAAACCGTCTTTTGGCATTTAAATAGTACTGTCAGAATTTACTAAAGATGTCCAGTGAAGAATTAGAGTTACTGCTAGTGTGCGGCAGTATTAATGTTACAGCCTTATTCCAAAATGGATTAAATTTATTATTTTCCTCAAAATTTTACAAACAATACCACATAATGTCAAAGTGAAAGAAGTTTGTTAAAATCTTTGCAAATTTATATATATATATATATATATATATATATATATATATATATATATATATACATTATAAAAAAATAATAAAAAATCACATGTACGTAAGTATTCACAACCTTTGCTCAATAGTTTGTAACACCTTTGGCACTATTTGCAGACTTAGGTCTTTTTGAGTATGATGCTACAAGCTTGACACACCTATTTTTAGGCAGTTTCTCCTATTCTTCTTTGCAGTATTTCTCAAGCTCCATCAGGTTGGATGGGGAGCTTCAGTGCACAGCCATTTTCAGATCTCTTCAGAGATGTTCATTCAGGTTCAAGTCTGGGCTCTGTCTGGGCCACTCAAGGACATTCACAGTGTTGTCCTGTAGATACTGGTTTGTTATCTTGGCTGTGTGCTCAGAGTCGTTGTCCCCCAGTCTGAGGT
This sequence comes from Garra rufa, assembly GCF_049309525.1. Classification (NCBI taxonomy): domain Eukaryota; kingdom Metazoa; phylum Chordata; class Actinopteri; order Cypriniformes; family Cyprinidae; genus Garra; species Garra rufa. The sequence goes on along the minus strand of NC_133368.1, from coordinate 9,334,493 downwards.
CATCAAGAATGTCTCTGTACATTGCTGCATTCATATTTCCCTCGAACCTGACTAGTCTCCCAGTTCCTGCCACTAAAAAACATACCCACAGCTTGATGCTGCCACCACCATGCTTTACCTGGTTCCTCCAGACATGACACATGGCATTCAGGCAAAAGAGTTCAATCTTTGTTTCTCATGGTCTGAGAGTCCTTCAGGTGCCTTTTGGCAAACTCCAGGTGGGCTGTCATGTGCCTTTTACTGAGTAGTGGCTTCCATCTGGCCACTCTACCATACAGACCTGATTGGTGGAGTGCTGCAGAGATGGTTGTTCTTCTGGAAGGTTCTCCTCTCTCCACAGAGAAACGTTGGAGCTCTCTCGGAGTGACCATTGGGTTCTTGGTCACCTTCCTGACTAAGGCCTCTCTCCCTGATCACTCAGTTTGGCTGGGCGACCCACTCTAGGAAGAGTCCTGGTGGTTCCAAACTTCTGACATTAATGGATGATGGAGGCCACTGTACTCATTTAGACCTTCAATGCTACAGAATTTTTTAGTACCCTTCCCCAGATCTGTGCCTCGATACAAAGGTCTACAGATAATTCCTTGGACTTCATGACTTGGTTTGTGCTCTGACATGGACTGTTAACTGTGGGACCATATATAGACAGGTGTGTGCCTTTCCAAATCATGTCCAGTCAACTGAATTTACCATAGGTGGACTCCAGTCAAGTTGTAGAAACATCTCAAGGATAATCAGTGGAAGCAGGATGCACCTGAGCTCAAATTTGAGTGTCATGGCAAAGGCTGTGAATAATGCTGCGTTCCAGGCAACCCATTACCTGTGTTTTTCCAACCTTCTACCCGTGAAAGTGCACTGGAATGGCAGTCAAACCTGTGACTTTCCACCCATGAACTCGTACTAGATTGATTTACTCCCAGTTACGTGCTCTGACGTCTCATAGCCTGTGAAACAACAATGGCAGCCCCTACGGTGTTTATGCAAGTAGTACACGTTGAAAAATATACTTTAGGACAATATAACATTGCAATTAAATTAATAATAATAATAATATAATAATAATAAATGCACTCAGGCAGTTTGGCCTGACTTGCCTGGAATGCTACAAAGTCGTGAGTCGTGGTTTGAAGTCGTGATTTACGGGCTCAAAAACCTGCCTGGAACGCAGCATAATTATGTATGTTTTAATAAATTTGCAAAGATTTCAAACAAACTGCTTTCATGTTGTCATTATAGGGTATTGTTTGTGAATCTGGAGGGAAAGAATGAATTTAATCCTTTTTGGAATATGGCTGTAACAACAAAATGTGGAAAAAGTGAAGCGCTGTGAATACACTCTTGAAATTAAAGGTTCTTTATTGGCACTGATGGTTCCATGAAGAACCTTGAACATCCATGGAACCTTTCAAATGCAGAAAAGGATATATTATATTTTATATTATATTTATAGTTAAAAAAGGTTCTTCAGATTTTTTAAATGTTCTTTAAAATGTTTTTATTTTTTAATAACTATTCATTGAAAGGTTCTTTGAGGAACCAAAATGGCTCCTCTATAGCATCACTGCAAAAACACCCTTTTGGAACCTTACTTTTTAAGAGTGTACTTTCCGGATGCACTGTACATAGAGCTCAAAAATTGTCGACATTATTTCACACAGAACTCAAAGGTTTAGTGTAAAGCTAAGTCGCTCTTAGAACTTCCAAATTCTAAGAGGGAAACCTGTCAAAACCAGCTTTCATGGTCAATTTCAAATACTATTTTTATTAGAAAAGTCATGGCATGAAACAGTTGGCAGTGGAAGGGTAGGAGAGAACTTTTATGTTCCTTCAACATGCACAGACGTTTGCAATTTGTGCAATAAATGAGTAATAAATGTTTATCCTGGACATGTCTTGGCTGGGTTTTCTAAATGTCCAGGTTTTTGATTTTGTTTTCCTATAATTTCCTATAATTGCTAAAGGTAATGACAGAAAAGTAGTTTACCCAAGGTATAGGTATAGTTCACCCAAAAATGCAAATTTTGTCTTTAATTGCTTACCCTCATGTTGTTCCAATCCCGTAAGATCTTCGTTCATCTTCTGAACTCAAATCGAGATATTTTTGATTAAATGAGCTTTCTGACCCTGCATAGACAGCAATGCAACTGACTCGTTCAAGGCCCAGAAAGGTAGTAAGGACATTGTTAAAATAGTCCATGTGACATCAGTGGTTCAACTTTAATTTTATGAAGCTACAATAATACTTTTTGTGTGGAAAGAAAACAAAACTGACATGGGAAAGACGAAGTCATTATTTTAGTTTTCTTTGTGCACAAAGAGTATTTTTTGTGCGCAAAAAAGTACAACAATGGCCTTTTTGTGTGAGGGAAGATATTTCCTTACTCAGATTTTGCCACAGATTCAAGTTGTTCATGTGGATTCACTTTTTTGACTTAGGAAGTACATAGAATGCGTTGCTCAGTAAGTGTGCTGGTGTTTTACTGAAGTGAGACACCAAATGTGTCTCAGCTGATTCATGTTGGACTTTCAGCATTGCTGAAAAAGTTTTTTCTACTGCTGCTGTTGTGAAGGCAGGCTCAGTGGAGGGATTAGTCCTCTTCCACCCTCCCTCCCTCGCTCGCTCTTTCTCTATCTCTGCTTTGCTTTCTGCTGCTATGCAGGCCAGATCTGACCTGCAGAAACTCGCCAGACAGACAGATGAACTATCAAATTCACTCTTTTTCCTTTACTCTTTCTGTCTGTCTGGCAAACAGATGCTGATAGGTCAGACAGAGTAATAGGGTTGCTCCATACAAACATGCAATGAACAAAGACGGCATGAGACGTACAAAGAGCTCATGAGACTGAAAACAGACAAACACAAACACCTGAGCACACCTGGGATGACTCACTATCAACTTGGCTGGCATTCAGGGGGTGAGCTCATGGTCCCCCACCCCTCCCCCTTCTCTTTTTCCTCTTTTGCCTTTGTTGTTTTTCCCAGAACTCTCCACAGCAGCAGCAGTAGCAGCAGCAGGGAGGAGCGGAGTTTCGATAGAACCCACCCACAGCTCACCTGTTTCAACATATAAACACCACAACTTCATGTGCTTGTGTTTGTGACAGCGTGCACAAACTGAAAAGGGTAAAACAGGTCCCTTAAATTGTCCTTTAGGCAAGAAGAATTAACATCTATAACGAAATATGACTTTGCTCCAAAAAGCTTGCCCTGACATTAGTAATGTCAAGGGCTAAGAATGTTTTTGATATAAGTAATGTAAATGAGAAAAACAAATTTATAATGCACAATCTTACTTCCAAATTAGCATTATTTGCATTATATGCAGAGAGGGAATCAATAAGTAAATCAATAAATAATATTTATAATGTAATAGAATTTTATAATAGTTTGTTTATATATTTTCTAACACTTTCTGAATATGAGGGCACATCTTACCCCGAAGCTGGCAAAATTCTTCATCAAATAAATAAATACATAAATATTTATTAATTTAATTATTTTTCTATTTTTAAAAATGTATTTAAATGTAATTTTAAATAAAATGATTTATTATTCGCTTGCTGCACAGATTCCAAAATATATAATAATAAATATAATAGTAATAATAATAAAAATAAAGATTAAATAAATAATTAGTATTTAGAATATTTAAGCTAGTGAATTTTTCAAGATTTTATAATAGTTTTTGTATTGTATTTTCTAAAATGTATTATTTATTTATTTATAAAAAAAATGAATTTATTTATTATTTGCTTGCTTGCTGCTTTTGAACTTTATGTTCACCAAGAAATCGCCCCAAAATCTAAATTTAACATGGATTCCAAAAGAAATAAAGTAGATTTAAATAAATAAATAAATAAATAAATAAATAATGATTTTATAATATTTCTTGCACTGAATTTTCTAACACTTAATATTAGGGCAATATCTTACCCCAAAGTTGGTACATTTATTTTTAAAAACATTTATCTATTTATTTTACATTTATTTAAAAAAAATAAATAAATAAAATTTGCTTGCTGCTTTTGAACTTTATGTTAACCAAAAAATCCTGAAAAAAAAAATCTAAATTTAGCATGGATTCCAAAATAAATAAATAAATAAATAAATAAATAAATAAACAAACAGTATTTATATGAGGGCACATCTTACCCCAAATTTGGCAAAATACTTAATAAAATACATTAAATAAATAAAACAATCCTGAAAAAAATATCTAAACTTAGCATGCATTTCAAAATAAAATAAAATTAAATTAAAACATGCATAAATAAACAAATGTTTCTAGAGCATCAAATCAGCATATTAGAATGATTTCTGAAGGATCATGTGGCAATGAAGACCAGAGTAATAATAAAAATTACTTTTACTTTTACTGTATTGAATAAATGCAGCCATATGAGCATAAGAGGCTTCTATCAAAAACATTAATAAATCTTTCCAACCTCAAACCTTTCATTTCATGTATGAAATATAGAGCTGGATATATTTTCTTTGACATGAAACTCATTTTATTTTTGCTTTCACATGCATAAAAACCCCCTCAATTGCAGGCAGCTGCACATGATCGGCCCTTTCCAAATATATGCTCATGTTATAAATATTGTGCACAGTTTGCTAGATTAGGGGTGACACAGCTCTGATCTTACCCGACTCTCTCCTAAACATACAGTCAGCCAGCTGCAGAAAACAACCACAAAAACAAACACGGAATGATGGGTGTAAAACGGTTGAGGCCAAAAAAAATGACAAGACATCTGAAATCAATCAGGCTGATAAGGGAGTGTCCGTGAGTCACGAATTCAGATGAAATTCTGTGTTGGCTTACAGCCTCATGCGTTTCTCATGCATTCTCTGGCTCATCAGCGGCTCGCAAACATGTTGACTGTCTCTGAGTTTACAGGAAACTCTTTGAGAAAATATGTGGGAACTAACCAATTCTCACTCGCTAACTCTCTCTCACTTTCTTTCTCCCTGCTCAGACAAGTCATGGAATGTGGCCTCTCTCTTCTTCTGCGGCTGCTTCCTTCTATACTGCTTGTTTACGCTTGGCCGCAGCCTGTGGCTCTTTCCCAGGCCTGGCTGGGAGAAGTGGAAATGTTTGCTGTTTCCGGGGGGCTAAGTCCAGACTCCGACCTCTCTTACACGCCTAAACCAGCACACAAACAACAATGGATGGATGACCCACAACCACATCCACCCATTCACAAAAGCCATTATCACATCATGCCGAACCACTAACCTGTCCAAAAGATTTATCTCAGCTGACTTTTTTTCAAAACATGTTCTACATTCAAACAACTCCTTGGAATTGTAGTCAAGACACACTACAAGTGACAAGCAGGTTCGTACAGAGTCTGAGCCCACACAGTTCACAAGAAAGCTCAGGGATGCCTGTCATTCATTGTTTTGTTTTTTTATCAGTAAGGGTCTAGTACAGGCACCGCTAGTGTGAAAGTAAACCTCTGGAATATAAGCAATAAGATGTTATACTTGAAATATTAAGAGAATAAAGTCGAAATACTATAAGAATAAAGACGAAATATTTCAAGAATAAAGTAGAAATATTACGAGATTAAAGTCAAAGTATTATGAGAATAAAGTCAAAATAATATGAGAATAAAGTAGAAATATTATGAGAATAATGTTGAAATATTACGAGATTTAAGTCAAAATACTATGAGAATAAAGTAGAAATATTACAAGAATAAAGTAGAAATATTACGATAATAAAGTCAAAATATGAGAAAAAAAAGTCGAAATATTTTGAAAGTTGAAATGTTTCAAAAATAAAGTGGAAATGTTTAGAAAATTTAAATAGTAGAAATTAAAGTTACAATATTTTGAAAATATAGCCTATATTGTGCATGCAAATGGCTCGGATTGAGAGGACCGGGAGAAGTTGCCAGGCCACCGGAATTTATTTGATTATTGTTGCAGCCGCATCATACTGGGATGAGGAAGAGTCCATTTAACTCGCGGAAATAGTTTAATATCAAGAATATGATATCTATTAACTACAACAGCGTTTTAGTGTCACATTAAAAAAAAAAAAAAATTATGAGATTAAAGTCATAATATTTTGAGAATAAAGTCAAAATACTACGAGAATAAAGTCAAAATATTTTAAGAATAAAATCTAAATTACGAGAATAAAGTCAAAATATTACGAGAATAAAGTCAAAATATTTCCAGAATAAAGTCCAAATTTTTGGAGAATAAAGCCGAAATATTACAAGAATAAAGTCACAATATTATGAGAATTAAGTCACAATATTACGAGAATAAAGTCGAAAAAATTACGAGAATTAAAGTCAAAATATTTCCAGAATAAAGTCAAAATGTTTCAAGAATAAAGTCAGAATATTTTGAGAAAAAAAGTCAAAATTACGAGATTAAAGTTCTAATATTTTGTGAGTTTCTAGCCTATTGCGCATGCAAATGGCCTGGATTGGGAAAAACTGGAGATTCCGAAATCAGTTTTATAGCAAAATACAAACAATATGTCTTACAATAACGTGTTTTTCGCACTCTTTAATGTGACGTGACAGAATGCTGTATTCGCTTTAGTTTAAGCGCTAATCATCTTTCCGATTACAATAATGAGACAATTATGCCTTCAGATGTTCCTTCTCTTTTATATCTTGCTATAAACTTGAAATAAACACATTTATGGTTTGTATTTCATGATAAAATTGTCAGAATCTGAAAGATGTGAAAGGGTGCAAAAAAATCAAAATACTGAGAAAATCACCTTTAAAGTTGTCCAAATTAAGTTCTTAACAATGCATATTACTAATCAAAAATTACATTTTGATAGGTTTACAGTAGGAATTTTACAAAAAATCTTAGTGTAACATGATCTTTACTTAATTTCCTAACGATTTTTGACATAAAAGAAAAATCAATAATTTTGACCCATACAATGTATTTTTGGCTATTGCTACAAATATACCCCAGCGACTTAAGACTGGTTTTGTGGTCCAGGGTCACATATACATATATACATTTTATATACATTTATTTCAAGATTGGGAAGAACTCATCGTGATATGTTTGGATATGACTGTGCATGTGACCAATATTTACCAAGCTTAAATGACCAATGATCCGAAAAATAGGTAAAAGTTAACAATTAAAAAAAAAACTACATAAACATTAGTTCACAAATAAAATATATTGTTTAAATTGTTACTGCCTTGAGTTTTGTTTTGGATTAAAAGTGCAGTAAAAATGCTTAAAAACACTAACTTGATGAGACTCATACTTGACTTCAATAAACAGAATATTGTTTACATTGTTAAGGTAAATATATCAAATTGATTTTTTTATATATCCATTTAAAAAACAGCTCTTATTTCTGACCAGTGTTGCCAAGTCAGCGGTTTTCCTGCAGAAACGGACTACTTTAACACTGTTGTTGCGGGTTGTTTTTCATGTCTGCGGGTTAAAGCGACCCCAATATAGTGATATTTAGCACCTGAAATGCTAATTTTACCAGGGGAACCATGATAAAAAAACATGTATTTTACTCCCCGTAACACGATTTTTCTAACGGGGACCCCTGAAAAAACACGATTGGGATAGTTTTAAGTAGCAAATGGGCGGGCTTTGTTGTGAAAACCTGGCAACCCTAGTTCTGACTACCATTTTTAAATCGACTGACACAGACTTTACACAATCAGTGCAGAAAATGAGGAAAAAGTCCATAGATTCCATTTAGGCTTGGTCATGAGTCAGTAAATGTGTGGTTGCAGTCCGATACCTTTTTAATCAACAACACACTCCTACAACAAGTTCCTGAAGCATTATTTGTTATTTGTCTCTTTGCATGTGATTAATGTTGTTGTGATCGCAGTGATAATGGCCTGATGAAACCAAGGAAATTGTCTTGTTTACTACATTCTTAAGGTAGTTGTGCAACTTTCAATCGAGGAGGAAGTCTCTTTCATTTTCATTTGCTTTCTCTCTCTCTTTCTCACAGTGTTTTGCAATATCTGAGAGTGGGGTGGGTAAACACAAGACTCAAGTGACAGAGATGTAAACAGAAGCAATTAACGAGTGCGTTTGTGCACGTGTGTGTATGTACCTGAGCATAAGGTCATGCATGGAAATATTTCTTCTCTTTACTAAAGCAAGATATGTATTAATATGATACATAGAGAGATTTTCTGTTAGTTTTATTACAGCCATCTTTTCTGCTCCAATCATGTTTTAAACCTGTGGTGTTGTCTCTCCATTCATGGCTGTTTGAGTAAGAATTGTTTATTGTAAACGAGTGCAACACAATACTGACTGAGCCACTGATCTTGCCGCATCTTACACAGAAAATAAAGCTCATGCACTCTCTCACTGGTGTTAATGGGTACATGTTTGTGTTTGTGTGCCTGGGTGGCACAATGGCTGCTTATGTAAGATTGGACCTGCCCCAGAGCTGACCCACATCTCTACTATCATAATATGTTTTTAGTGCTGTGCAGTACTGAACAGACACACTTATTCTCGCATAATTTGTATTACATACAGTGCTTTGCAAAAGTATTCATACCCCTTCATTTTTTTTTTCACATTTTGTTTTGTTGCAGCATTATTTTAAACTGCTTTAAATTACCGTTAAAACTGAAAAGATCCCGTTGCATAAGTATTCATACCCTTTTCTGGGACACTCGAAATTTAGCTCAGGAGCATTCATATTCTTTTAGAT
>NC_133368.1:9302171-9325288 GCF_049309525.1 Garra rufa | reverse complement strand
GGGGTTGATAACTGACCCAGCAGCTGATTTACAGTAAAACTATCCAGCAACTGGGTAAAAAATATTAAAAATAACCCAATGAAATGACCCTAACAGCTGAACCCTGCATTTGGGTAAAAATATAACCCAGCACTTTTTTTTTTTGTACTGTGCAGTTTAAATTTATTTGTTCACTCATTGCAAAATGTAAAGAATTTCTTGATTTCTTTTTTCAGGTTTCTTGTTCAGCAAACTTTAATTTAATAACACAAAGTCATTTTGGTAGTATAGCTTTATAGGACACTTATTATGTGAAGTCAAATATGCTATCTTTGTTTCTGAGAGCACATTCAACAAGTAAAGACATCTGGGATAGAGTTTTTGAAAGTACATAGAACACATGATACAATAACGGTGACAATCAACAGTTTAGCTATTAACATCACAACACAACAAATATCTAACAACAATGTCAAAACAACAAAGAAATTCAATAAAAGTCAGCAAAGAGAAACAATAACTAATACAATAAGTTAAAAAACAACTTAAAATGAGAGAAATTATCAAAAGATATCAAGCAATCTCTAAAACAATTTCCTGGACTTGTGACAGAAATTCTTAGCATGGTTAATTATAATAAACTAAATAATAAACAAACGTGTTTACCTTGATCTCAGGTGAAATTTGGAAAGACGCTTCAGGCTGAAGACTGACTTGAATATTGTTTGAATTTTATGAATGTTTACAAAGATATTTGACCACGTTGACAAAAAACTATTTTTATATTTTTAAAATGAACCCTTTGCCAGGACTTTGTCAGGAAACATAATTTCTCAGGATATTGGGTGTGTGTGTATATGTGTATATATATATATATATATCTATATATATATGTCTGAGGACAGGTGGTTTTCACAATAGTAATGTAGTAATGTCATAATTTGAAATGAATTTAATTCATTTCAAAATGGTAATAACCATAGGGTAAATAGGGTAAAGGTGTGGGGCATGTTTTGTTTCATTTCTCAAAAATTAATTATGTATTTCATTCCTTATCATTTTTATTCTCTTTAGCTTGTTTTCCCCCTGTTCTTGCTGGCTACAAGACACAAAAGAAGCAAACACACAGACAGACAGACAGACAAAACAGCAGGCATGTAGACAAACACATACACATGTGTGGAGCCTCGAGCCGCCCCTCGAGAGGGGGCTGGGTGGATGAGTGTGAATCGAGCCTTTGGGGAATGAATGTTTTATAGAGTGGCTGTGCTGGGGGGAGGGACAAATAAATAATTAGGAGCAGCGCCGCTCATCAGCCTATAGCCGCACGAGAGAAAGTCTCCCTGCGGATGCTGGTAAACACATTCACATAATGAAATGAAAACAAATGACTGCAAATGAAACAGCCATCGATATCTATCTTTCAGGATATGTCAACATGAACGTCATCGATCAGACTATTCATTTCATTCGGTGGTGTTGTGTTAGATCTCCTCCCTCTTGCTGGGATAGACTTCCAGCTAAACACACACAGCTAATAATGTTCTTCAAACAGGCAGGGCCGCGGGGCCGGAAGCACCCCTTCCTCAAATATTTATTCTAGCCTTTCTGCATCTGAATACTAAACTCGCTATCATGTAACTAGTTCCGAGTGTTTAAGTGCATTTGTTTGGCTTTTGTCTTGGCTAATGGCAATGGGACATTTCTGTCTTTTTTTGTAAACACAGGCTTATGTTTAGAATAGCATCCTTTCATGCTATTTCTATTTCTGCAGTATGCAGTACGAACACTGTATGCAAATTTCCTGTTACATGGAATACCCAGATGACTTACTACATTAACCAAATTAGCGGTATATAGTGCACATTGCACTGTGATGAAATCATGCAACAAACACAAGGTCATGTGACAACAATGCTTGAAAACATTATTTAATGAATATATCATACACACTGGGACTGTCACAATATCAGATTTTTCACTACACGATTATCGTGGCCTCAAAAATGCTAACTGTTTTTAGTTTAGCACAGTGTCAGAGAAAGACAATGTGTGATAATAACTATATATTTTTACTCTCAATGTAAATTATTGCATTGATCGAGTGTTCGAAATAATCTTCTTTCTGTGAACCAATTCTTATTTTATAGTATTCTATACAGTGATAAAGGCTATGTTGATTAGCACTAAAATATAAATATAAATATATATTACCCATTGTAAAACACCTGAGGTGGCTTTAAGAACACAGATGATATATACTGTTATAATATAATGTTATATACTGCTATAATCATGTGCTGATTCTCATCATACACAACATTTCTTTCTGCCTTTTATTCAGCTACAGCAACAGCTGGATGCCTTTGTCCATATAAGGGATTTGTTTTCAGGGTTGCCAGGTTTTGACAAAAAAAACCCACCCAATTGCTACAAAAAAAAAAAAAAAAAAAAAACTGCCCAAAACTAGTAAAAACCGCGGTCCAGGGGATAAAATGTTTTTTGACAGGATTCCCTTGGTAAAATTAGCTTTCCATGGGATAAATGTTCATTTTCAAATATTTCCAGTTCCAGTCAAGTGGCAACCTCCCGCTCTCTCTATTGAAACCAACTGCAATTCATCGACTGGCCACTAAAGACTGGCTGCAAAAGTGAGTCAATCCCATAGACTCCCCATGTTAAAATGCCCAACTTTACAGTGAAAAAAAAAATATGTTTACAGCCTGGTACAAAAAGTGGTTTTGGTCTATATAGCTAATTTCGCCCTTCATGTCAACTTGGTACATTTTTTTATAACTCATCCATTTAAATTATATTAAGCCTTAAAGTTCTGCATAATTAAGGGCGTGGCCACTTGAGTGACAGATGGATTGCCAAAATTGCTCTTCAGAAACCTACGGGTGACGTCACAGACACTATGTCCATATTTTTTTTTACAGTCGGGTTCCAGTACAATGCGACACCCCTAATTAACACGATAATGATATTTCATTATTGAAATATCATGATTATCATCAATATCGGTTTATTGCGACACCCCTAATACGCACTATACAGTACATAGACCAATTTTGTTGTTTGCAAATAGTGGTGACTTTTTTTAGCGGAGCCTGCAGTTTTCAAGTAGCAGTCTACTGAAAAAGCCATAGAATAAAATAATAAAACATTTTTTTGTTAAAATTCTAACTCTATTCTTGTAATTCTGAGATTATATCTCATAAATCTGATAAAAAAAATCAACTCATTCTCTCTTTTTCCTTGGCTCAGAATCATGAGTTTATATCCCACACATCCCAACTGACAAACTCAATATTGTTGAGTTAAATCGATATAGTCGATATAGTTATATAGTCCGAACTAGGAGAATTATGAGATAAAATAGGTATGCTATGTAAAATGTTATAGGTTTAAATAGTATTTCATGCTGTAACTGTATGGCTAATACAATATGTGCCCTAGCTCCTAGTGACGTTTACTCCAAATTATGGAAGCCTGTTTCTGCCACTGAATAAAACATGAAAAAAGGTTATTGCAACTTTTTATCTCACAATTTTGACTTTTTTTTGCTCAGAATTGCATGATACAAATTCGCAATTCTGATTTCCTTTCCTCGCAATTGTGAGCTTATAACACAAAACTGACTTTATTTCTCAGAATTGTGAAATATAAACTCGCAATTCTAAGAAATAATGTCAGTATTGTGTGATATAAACTTGCAATTGCGAGGAGAAAAAAGTCAGAATTGGAAGATAAAAACTCACAGAATTGTGACTTTTATGAGTTATAAAGTGAGAATTGAGTTTGTATCTTGCAATTCTAAGAAATAAAGTCGCAATTGCGTGATATAAACTCGCATTTGTGAGAAAAAAAGTCAGAATTGTGTGATATAAACTCGCAATTCTGTGAACATATCAGTCTTTTTTTCTCAGGACTTTATAAATCGCAATTGCGAGTTTATATCTCACAATTCTGAGAAAAAAGTCAGAATTGCGAGATACAAACTCGCAATTGCGAGGAAAAAGGTCAGAATTGAGAGATGTAAACTCAGAATTGCAAGAAAAAAAGTCAGAATTGCGAGTTTATATCTCAGAATTGCAAGATGTAATTTTTTAAATGTTGCTGCTTGTTTAGAACATTCAGAGAACATTCAAAATAATGTTCCCATAATGTTTTCAAAATGATGAAGTGGAATGTTCCCCTAACGTTCATATAACAAACACACAATAAAAAAGAACATTCTGAAATAACATATTTATGAACTATTGGAAAGGTTAGCAAAACATTCTGGAAGTGGAGTAATGCTTTAATCGAGAAATATAATAATTTGTAAGCAATGGTTGACTTAAAACTACCCAGAAGGTTTGGTTTAACATTTAATTCCTGGGTTTATCCATATTTCACCCAGCTCTGAGTTGTTTTTTAACCCAGGATGTACCAACATTTTCAGATTCAATGTTTTGATGACCAAATTAACATCAATTTCACTTAATTGTTAATGATCTTAAGTGTGTTTACGGTAATTTTTATGTAGCTTTTATATTGTTTATCTTGCATACAAGACAATAACATATAATGATTTTAGTGCAGCCTCTTTGCATCAAAGCTGGAATTTAGCCTTTTAAACAGGGCGGAACTGAAAAATACCACAGGCGGTGCCTATTTCAATCCACACCTGACTAGCATCCCAAACCAGAGCCATTTGCTTCTTTAACCTGATATGTTCTGCAACATCACTCACCATTTTGCGTAAATGGCACACTGAATATCAAACAGAAAAGCGGGGATTGATGAGCCACACACGCACTCCGGCTATGAGCATGAAAGGAGGACCAATGATGGATCAGATGAAAGCAGACCCTCTGACTGTCTTTCCCTCTCTTCTCCTTATATCCCATCCCCCCTCCGCTCATCCATCTGGGATGTCCTCTGTTTGAGCAGGCAGACAAAAGAGGCAGGCTGCTGGCCCCCATCCCTCACTCGGCCTTTCCTTCAGGGACAAATGGCTCTCTCTGAGACCCCTGGCTGAGGGATTGGCCCTTTTAACTAATGGTCCTGGGTGAATTTGTATTTGTTATGTGTTTAGTAGAAAAATGATGAGCTGGATCACTGTGTTCTACACTAGGATGTTGATATATGCATCTCTCCTTCCCAGCAATCATTTTTGGGTGGTGCTCATAATGAGGAATGTTCATGGGCGGAACAAATATCAACACTGCAAGAGATTATGAAGATCATGACGCTAGCAAATATTGCTCACGATCCAGAACCAGGTTTGTCAGTGCAGCACTCAAGTTCTTACTTGACAGCCCCTGAGGCCACAATAATTAAAAAGAAAATCGTTTAAAAATCTAAAATGCATGTGCCAAATTTTTACATCTTGCCGGTTATTTAAGTTGGTTTCATGAGGCTTTAAAAACACTGTCACAGACATATCAAATGTTAAAAGACAAAAGATGTAAAGTAGCTCTGTCCAGCAAGGAGCCTTACACTGTAAACAAAATCTGTAGAAATTACAGTATTACTGGCAGCTGGTTGCCAGTAACTTACTGTAGATTTTAATTTATGCTATTTACTGGCAACAGTTTGTTCAAAGTTAATTGAACATTAAACATTAACAAGTCTTTATCTTTACTGAATAAAACTAAAATAACAGCCTCATGCAAAGCATTCTGGGAACCAAAATCTGAAGGAAAAAAACAGAAAAAGGTTGATGAAGGTTTCTGGTTCCCAGAATGCTTTGCAGTAGTTTGTTATTTTATAGTTTTATTCTGTAAAGACAAAGACTTGTTAATGTTTAATGTTCATTTAACTTTGAACAAACTGTTGCCAGTAAATAACATAAATTAAAAATCTACAGTAAGTTACTGGCAACCAGCTGCAGAACTACAGCAAATTTTTTACAGTGTAGATAACCAGCCACATTACAAAAACACTCAAGAGATTCGTGGCAGATTCATTTGAACAAGGTTGTTCTTGTATAAACCTAAACACTTAAATCAAAAAACAGGAACCTGAATTAACCTGTGACGTCCTGCTGTCATGTGTGAGTCATGTGTGAATCGCTAAGTGTATTTTGTGAGCTGAGGTGTCAGGTAAGGCTAAATAAGGCGAATACTGAGAACCGCTAATCAAATCAACCTGGACCTCATGACAGTTAACCACGGCTGAATCTAACCTCCATTTAAGTCCATTGGGTACTGGCTTTGAACTCAACTGAACCCAGGGATTTCCTTAGAAAAGAGAAGAAAAAGAGCATATCAGTGCAAGGAAATGTGGAGAGAGCGAGAACATCATAGTTGCTTAACATCTGGCCTGAAAACAAGCTTAATGAAAAGCAGACAGGGAAGCTCAGCACACATGTATGACGAATGGGTTCTTGCCTAGCCTCAGACTTGGCTCACATTATTTCGTTTGTTGAAATGTTTTATCTTCCTCCCTGTCTTGTGCAGCACTGGAGAACAACAAACACATTCCTGACAGCATTCCTGAAGAGGGAAAAACAACATTCAGAACATCCTGGCCCTGTTTACAACATCTGTCTCAGGTGATCTGATGACAAGTGGTCAGCCGAGAAAGATTGCTGTATTTATGCCTCAATTAGATGTGAATGAGTTTGTTTCTTTTTTTAGAACAGATTGTGAGAAAGTTAGCATTACATCACTTGCTCACTAGTAGATTCTCTGCAGTTAATGGGTGCCACCAGAATTCACCCACAAATGAAAGTTACCCCATGATTTACTCACCTTTAAGCCATCCTAGGTGTATATGACTTTGTTCCTTCAGATGAAAGCAATCAAATTATTATTTTAAAAAATGTTCAGGCTCTTCCAGGCTTTATAATGGCAGTGAATGGCTGTTGAGATTTTGAAGCCATATAAACTGCATCCATCTATCATAAAAAAGTACTCCACATGGTTCCAGGGGGTTAATAAAGGCCTTCTGAAGTGAATTAATGCATTTGTGCAAGATAAAAATCCATATTTAAAACTTTATAAGACATAATCTCTAGCTTCTGCTAACTGTTGTATTCATGTTCTTGAGAGAGTGTCATTCCAGCATATGATGTGGGACGTGGGACGTAGGCGTAGCGTATGCTCCGGTGAAAAGTAACAAACATGGAAGTGCAGAGGAAAAAGCAGCACAAAACACAGGTCATGAATTAGAAGTACAAAATGAGGATTTGTAAAGAAATGTTAGAGGATTTCGACATAAGCCAAAAGGAGACTGGTTTTCCTTTGTTGTAAACAAAACTTGGTTCCCGCGAGACTAACATATTCTCACCGGGGCTTATGCTGTGCCTATATCATATGTCATCCGCTGGAACGCCACTCTCTTTTGAATGCGTGTATGACAGTTAGTGAAAGTTAGAGAATATGGTTTATAAAGTTGAAAAAAAAATGGATATGTTTCATACACAAATGCATCAATTCACTTCCGATGGCCTTTATTAACCCCCTGAAGGCCTTGTGGAGTACTTCTTATGATGAATGGATGCACTTTATTAGATTTCAAAATCCATTCGCTGCCATTATACAGCTTGGAAGAACCCGGACATTTTTTAAAATATAACTCAGATTGTATTCGTCCGAAATAAAGTTATTTACACTTAGGATGGTGAGTAAATCTTTTTCAATCAAGATTTTTTTCATTTTTGGGTGAACTATCCCTTCATGTCCTGTTTACACCTTTATTTAGCGATGACCACTTTTCAGCAGTTTACACGAGACACATGTGGCAAGTGTAAATAGGGCCTCAAGCTTGTAAGTGTCTGACATGCACTTACATGTACATGCATATAACACTCTTAAAGGCTCTCTTACACACTCTCTCTCACACACACATAGTCTAATCCAGTGCTTATCTGAGGAATGAGGCACAGTTAAGAATATAAGCAGTGTGGTAAAGAAATACCTAAGAAAAGAGAGAAGGAAAATGTGCAACAGAGAAAAACCTCTGAATAAAAATAAATTCTGATTTGCATTGTGTAAAGCAGTGAATGACACAGGTGTTACGCTTTTTAGACGTGTTTATTCAATAAGAGGGAACTTAAAGAGGTCATCGGATGGCCATTTTCCACAAGCTTAATGAAAAGTCTATAACATACTTTGCTTATAATTTCTCAGTGGTAACCTTGTGAAAATAAGCCCTGTTTAGAGTGAGCTGTTTTGCTGCATGTCTCTTTAAATGCCGTGGGATGATGAGCAGACTTTAGCTCCATTTAGCAATTTTTTTTTTTTTTTTTAGATTCATAAAAACCCTTATCCTCGATCACAAATGATTTGGGCGAACATAGACAAATTTATGTAGATCGCCGGGCGCATTCCCTTCAAAAAACGGAAATAACGTTAGTCCTCTGTGTCTTCAGTGGCTCAGATGTCAGGAGTAAATGACGACTGCTATGTTCATTATTACATCCAACAGAGAAATCAAGGGTAAATGAATATCTTTGGTTACATTCTACAAAATGTCTTTTGTGTTCTACAAAAGTAAGTAATTTTTACAGAATTTATTAGCAATAAATGTCCTGCATTCTAGCTCAAAATCAGTGCTTTACTGCATGCATTTCTATGTGACAAAAATGCATTATTAATTTGTTGCATTTGAATTCAGTATCTATCATTATTTGATTCTGTCCTGTTTTATTCATACATTTATTTACTTCAATTAAAGGCCCTATGACCCAAACAAAACTCACGGGGGAACTTGTGGGCTGGATTTGTCCAAGGCCAAATTTTAACCCCAGTCCAGCCCTGCACTCCAGCAAGGATATAGCCAGTGTCCGGGTCGTTACTCAAAAAAAGATTATTTCTTACAAGATATTATTTCTCCACTACTAGCTTATTTATCAAACGGGTGCTTTCTCTTCATCCTCTGCAAATGAAGCTACAGTAGGTAGTTTGGTAGAGGGATGTTTGAATAAATTAGCGTTTGCGATTGACAACGCGATTGACAATGTTGTGATAACACAATACTTATAGTCAGCAACTAGTCATCATATCTCCCGCTTCGTGAAACACGTTAATGCTCAGTAGTACACATTTATGGTTCTTTAATGTATTTGCATTGTAATAAAATGCATTTACTTTCATTGGGCATATATGCGGCTGAAACAGGTAGCCTAGTGCATCCCAGATTTTTCAACATTAACATTTTAATATAACATAGTCACTATAGCCTTTAGAAATGTTTTTTGGGGAGGTGGGATAGTGCACAATAGGCCCCTGTGGCACGCCCCAATCTTTTGTCCTTAATGGCATTTTTTTCCTTACATTACTTTTACTTTTTTACTTTAAGTAGTTTTGAAACCAGTACTTTTATACTTTTACTTGAGTAAAAAGCTTGAGTTGATACTTCAACTTCTACAAAAGTCTTTTTAAATCCTAGTATCTATACTTTTACTTGAGTAATGAATGCGAATACTTTTGACACCACTGATATCCAACAACAAAACACCTCAATCGCTCAATCAGAGACATTCTTGTCTACTCCTGCACTGGTGTCGAAACCATGGCGGACAGTTAACAGCTCACTCAGGGCGGGTGTAAGGTAAGACGTCCGTATCAATCAACTATCATGGGAGTGGCCTTGGTCTGTGTGACGTCACACAGACAAAAAGCTGAGAATGGCTTGATTTGAAAAAGGTTATGATTTATATGGATTTCTAAAAAAGCACTGGGTGGATTTTTATCAACACACATTTATGTTCAAACAACATGTAAAAGTGAGTTTTGCATCCAATGACCCCTTTAGTGTTTTTCAGATTGATTGAAAAAGGACAATATGGCCTGGTGTTGCTGCAACAGGTATAAAAATTGGGAGTGGGAAAAGAGAGTAATAATTGCTATTATTGTAATTATTGCAATTATTTTTTTTAGAAGTCCAAATTTGTCACCGTCTTATGAAATTGAGGAAATGCTATATTGAGTAACATGGGTCGTTTTTGAGGCATTGCAGGGTAAGTTTATGACAGCTGTATGGAAGTGTAGCAGTTGATCAAAAAATGAGCAAATTCTGACAAATTCATCTACTCACCCTCACGTCATTTCCAATTCTTATGATTTTTTTATCTTCCGTGTAACACAAAATGAGAAATTTTGTAAATTGTTCAAGCAGCTGCAAATGACCAGCAGCTGCCAATTTTCCAAAAAAGCACCATAAAATTTGGTACAAAATGACGGGGACAATCTGTACTCCATTACTTCTGATACAAGCAAGAATAATGAATTGTACATTTTTTCTGACTAGATTTGTCTAAAGCCAAGTTTTTGTTCCTGTCATTGGTTCTTGTGATGCAGAGGTACAAATGACATTTATTAACTGTGATTTCAAAAGATTTGAATAAAAAATGACTTCCTTTTATCCCTTCTTTTTCATTAGTTTTTTAACTTTTAAACTCCTCACACAAAACTTTATTGTATGATTTCAGAAGACTTGGAATATAGCTCAAGATGCATATGATTTATGTTATGCTGCCTGTCTTTTTGGGAGCTTGTCAGCATCCGTCCATCCATCCATCCATCTAAACTGCTTGTCCTGTGTAGGGTTGTTAGGATGATGGGGCCTTTCTCAACATCTTATATCACCAAAAGCGAAGCTAATATTTGCAGTAAATATACAGTGGGGATACAGATTAAAAACTGAGATTAGTGGCACCCTCTTAAATGGAGTGCTCCTAATTTCAGCTTGTTACCTGTATAAAAGACATGTCCACAGAAGCAATCAATCAATCAATCTGATTCCAAATTCTTTACCATGGCCAAGACCAAAGATCTGCCAATCATCTCAAGGCAGCTGGGGCCACAGTCACCAAGTAAACAATTGGTAACTCACTACGCCATGAAGGACTGAAATCCTGGAGTGCCCGCAAAGTTCCCCTGCTCAAGAAAGCACATGTACAGGCCCAAATGAAGTTTGCCAATGACCATCTAAATGATTCAGAGGAGAACTGGGTGAAAGTGTTGTGGTCAAATGAAACCAAATCCAAGCCCTTTGGCATCAACTCAACTCGTCGTGTTTGGAGGAGCATCAAAGGGACGATGGACAGGGCCATGTACCATCAACTCTTGGGTGAGAACCTCCTTCCCTCAGCTAGGGCATTGAAAATGGGTCGTGGATGGGTATTCCAGCATGACAATGACCCACAACACATGGCCAAGGCATTTCTCACAATGTAAACAAAAAAGGCCTATGAAATGCTAAAAATCATGGCTTTCAAATACAGTGATTTTATGTATAATTAATGATTTTATTATTGTAATCATTTAAAAGATTATAGTTTAGTTTATAGGCATCAGTATCTGTATCAATATCGACGATACTGGGCTTGAAAATATTAGTTAAAAAATAAAAGAATTGGTATCACCCATCCCTAATGAAAAGAGCTGATGCTTATGTATTTTTCAGCTTCCCTCACTCCCGGCATTATTCCTGTTGATCTAAGCAAAGCCGTATTTGGTTCAAAGAAGCTCTGTCAATAGATAATAACAGTTAACCTTTTGATTACACCAGGGATCAAAGGAAACAATATCAGGAAGCCGACAAAGATGGTGAGAAAGAAAACTCTTTCTAGTTATTCAACGACACATCCATAAATGATCATTTAATTAAGCTTAGTGTGTTTGGGTTGGGTTTTGGTGTCACTGTGGGCTAAACCAGCAGTCTGGCTTTGACTGACTCATCAAAGATTGAGGGTGTGTTACACTTCAAGCATTATTATGCAACAAAAAACTGATATAATACGTTTTAAATGCTTATTCAAGCATATTCCTGGTGCTGATGAATGAATGACTGAATGAAATTTTAACAAATGTTGCATCTTCACTGTAATAGTGGTGAAAAATGGAACATTTGAATCTGTACAGTTATAAGCCATTTACTCTGAAATAAATATTCCCTCTTTTTCATTTTTATTCTCTGCGCTGCCGTCAATAAGGATACTACTGACTTCCTATTAGCTGGCCTAGAGTTTTCAGTGCTTCCTGCCAAGCGTCAGCTGGGATACACACACACACACACACACACACACACACACACACACACACACACACACACACACACACACACACACACACACACACACACACACACACACACACACACACACACACACACACACACACACACACACACAGGCAAATACACACAAAAAGTACATACTCTTTTCCTGTCAACTGTTTTCACTTTTTCATTCAGTGAACTAATAACTTCCTTCCTGCACCCAGGGTTTGACACAAGATATGAGAAGGCAGAGAGAGAGAGAGAGAGAGAATAAACAGGAGACAGCAGAAGAGAGCGGGGCACAGAGAGAAAGCCTGGCTCAGGGAGAGGAAGTGGCACTAAGTGAATGATAAACAGAGAGAGCGAGGCCATGTGTGCAGTTTGCTCAAGCGCAACTAATAAAAGTCTTCCTCTCTCCGATCGCTATTAGTGCACACACACAGCCAACTCTACAACAACACCAGCATATGCTCCTAAATCCTCGCAACTACGCAGTAACATTAAAGGGAAAATT
Organism: Garra rufa; assembly: GCF_049309525.1. Taxonomy (NCBI): domain Eukaryota; kingdom Metazoa; phylum Chordata; class Actinopteri; order Cypriniformes; family Cyprinidae; genus Garra; species Garra rufa. Next base: position 9,312,798 of record NC_133368.1, on the reverse strand, counting down.
TAGGCAAAAACTAAAATTCTGTCATCATTTACTCACCCTCAAGTCATTCCAAACTTGTATGACTTTTTTTTGTTCTGTGGAAATGAAGATAAGAAATGTGCTTTTGTCCATATATTGGAAATAAGTATATGAATAAAAATGAAAAAAACAAAAACAAAATGACGACTTTTTATCTCACAATTCTGACGTTATCTCACAGTTGCGAGTTTACATCTCACAATTATGATACAAACTCACAATTGCTAGTTATAAAGTCAGAATTGTAAGATATAAACTCGTAAATCTGACTTTTTATTAAAATTGCATGATATAAACTCGCAAATCTGATATTATTCTCAGAACTGAATGATTTAAACTCACAATTGCAAGTTATAAAGTCAGAATTATGAGACCAACTTACGGTGGCCGAGAGAGCTCAACGCGCGGCAACTTAAGAAAACACACGCAAACAGAAAAAAACGACAAGACATTAAGAAAACATCTTCATCAGTTTGACAACACAGGCGCTGCAAAACCTTGCAACACAAACACAAATACGGAAACGCGCTGCAAGTTCTCACAACACAACCAAACTCAGAAACGTGCTGCAAACACACAAACGCGCTGCAAATAGCACGGACCACAACTGAAATGTTTCAGGGGGACCTCAAAAAGTGACGAACCCATCTGGGACCTGATTATTTGTTCAGTGGCTGTTGGTCAGAGCAGAGGTGTTATCGGTGAACTAAAAGGTGTTTTTTTTTTGTTTTTTGTTTTTTTTTACAACCTTTTTAACAACCTGATCATACCATTCATACCAAAAAATTCTGCAATGATTTTCTAAAACCTGATTTTAACCATTAATGAAGCATTGCAGAACTAAAAACCCCACCTTTTAGTTCACCGACAACACCTCTGCCCTGACCAACAGCCACTGAACAAATAATCAGGTCCCAGATGGGTTCGTCACTTTTTGAGGTCCCCCTGAAACATTTCAGTTGTGGTCAGTGCTATTTGCAGCGCGTTTGTGTGTTTGCAGCACGTTTCTGAGTTTGGTTGAGTTGTGAGAATTTGCAGTGCGTTTCTGTATTTGTGTTTGTGTTGCGAGGATTTGAAGCGCCTGTGTTGTCAAACTGAAGTTGATGTTTTCTTAATGTGTTGTCGTTTTTTTACTGTTTGCATGTGTTTTCTTAAGTTGCAGCGCGTTGAGCTCTCTCGGGTTCGTACAAACCTGCAATTTTGTGAAAAAATTCTGAATTGAGTTTGTATCTTGCAATTGTGACTTTCAGAGATATAAACATGCAATTCTAAGAACATATCAGCCCTTAAAAGTGTAGTTTCGTAACTTGCAATTTCAAGTTTATCTCACAATTCTGAGAAAAAAAGTCATAATTGCAAGATACAAACTTGCATTTGCAAGAAAAAAGTTAGAATTGTGAGTTATAAACTCATAAATCTGACTTTTTTTTCTCAGAACTGCATGATATAAACTCACAATTGTGAGTTATAAATTCAGAATTATGAGATAAACTTTTTTATTTTGAGAAAAAAAGAATTGTGAGTTTATATCTTGCAATTGTGCCTTTTTACTCAGAATTGCGAGTTTACATTTCTCAATTTTGACTTTTTTTTCTCAGAATTGCAAGTCTATATCTCGCAATTGTGACTTTTGTCTTAGAATTGTGAGTTTATATCTTGCAGTTCTGACTGTACGACATGCAATTGCGAGTTATTAAGTCAGAATTGTGATATAAACCTGCAATTCTGAGAACATATCAGTTTTTTCCCCCTTAAAATTGTAGTTTCATAACTCACAATTTTAGGTTTATATACAAACAGATACAAACTCGCATTTGCAAGTAAAAAGTCAGAATTGCAAGATATAAACTTAAAAATCTAACTTTTTTCTTGTGTTTTTTCTCAGAATTGCAAGTTTATATCTTGCAGTTCTGACTGTACGACATGCAATTGTGAGTTATTAAGTCAGAATTGTGAGATATAAGCTTGCAATTCCGAAAACATATCAGTCATTTTCCCCCCTCAAAATTTCATTTTATAACTCGCAATTTCAAGTTTGAGAAAAAAGCCAGAATTGCGAGATACATGCATTTGGAAAAAAGTTAGAATTGTAAGAATTGTGAATCTTTCCATGTGAGTGACCACCAAAACAAACAAATATCTTCTTTCGTATTCTGCAGAAGAAATAAACTCATACAGGTTTGGAATGACATGAGGGTAAACAATGTAAACGATGAGAGAATTTTACTTTTTAGGTGGACTATCCCTTTAAGGGACAAAATCTCCAAACAGCTCAGTTTTGTGTGTAATTTTAGTGCAAAAACTCGCATATTATTCACTAACCACCCACAATTCAGTTAAACCAGCCACTAAATGCATTAAAATAGCGCTGAGATGCGAAAATTTAAATTATGGCATTGTTTTCAGCACAAACATGCTGCCTTTGTATGTAAATTAGGCTCATTATATATCGTATGTAATATAGCCTCTTATTCACAAATAGCAGCACAGTTTTCCTGTGGTTGCAATATTAAGAAGATATTAAGAAAAAAATATGTTTTGGTGTATTTTCTATTGATCGTGACAACAATAATTAATCAAATGATGATTAAGTGACCGAGAACGACGTAAATCAAGCGTGCATTCTTGGCATTTTACAGCTTTAACATTTACAAAAATAAGTAATGGGACACCAAAGTGTATGTATTCACTGATGCCTAATATTTTAATTAGAATGGAGAGTTCAGGTTACATATAAATATTGTATTGTATTCAGAATCTGTGATCAGATTGGATTCAGTTTGAAAAGAATATGAGTATGTTTCCCTTGAAGCCTAAAACGAGATGAAAGTCATATGACTCCCTTCACTCTATGAGGTCCTCATGTAATATATGTAAAAAGGGACTGTAATGAGGACATGATTGCATGAGATTTCCATCTCTCTCTGCCCTTCTACTCTCATTGGATATCCGGAGGAAACTGCTGGAATAATGAAGGGCTTGAAAGCTGTTTTTTCACAAGTAGGAGCCCACAGTGCTCTGGCCTGACTCCAAAAGAATAGCATTCACAGCTAATGTGCTGTGAGGGGTTTTCTCAAACACTCACATGCATAAATCTAAACCCATACACACAAATCCACCTTCCATCGATACAGTACAATACACTATTGTACAGAGTAAAGTGCCACATGCATCGATAAACACCAATGAATCCCAGAATTACATTAAGCATTATTAAAGGGATATTCTAGGTAAAATATCATTTAAAATCAGCAGCTGTGACTTACCACAGCAATTATTTATTAGATGTGTTTTGAATGTGGTTTGAGCAACCCGATCTCATGGCAATTCATACATATTTTACGAGGTGGCAAATTTGTAGGAATACGTACGGATGACCATCCCTAACCCTGCCCCTAAACCTAGCCCTCACAGAAAACGTACGGAAACTTACAAGTGAGGTACTTGCCACAAAACTAAATAAATAGAAACGAAATATTGATTTGAGCTGAAATACTTGATCAGAAAGCTTCCGTGAAGAAAGCAGTTGCTAGCAAGTGGCAAGTTTAAACTAGACGGACATTAAAGGGGTCATCGGATGCAAAACTCACTTTTACATGTTGTTTGAACATTAATGTGTGTTGGCAGTTTGAGTACACAACCACCCTACAATGATGAAAATCCACTCAGTGGTATTTTTTAATCTTTAAAAGTAATATCCCCTTTTTAAAATCAGGTCATTCTCAGCTTCTTGTCGTTGTGATGTCACACATAGACAGAGGCTGCTCCCACGATAGTTGATTGACATGAGTGCCTTACCTTAGACCCGCCCTCACCGAGCTGAAACAGTCCAACTCCAATCGCCATTGTGTAGCTCAGGTGCAGGGGACGACAAGAATGTCTCCAATTGAGCGATTGAGGTGTTCTGTTGTTGGATGTAATCATGAACATAGCAGTCGTCATTTACTCCTGACATCTGAGCCTCTGAAGATGCAGAGGATTAATGTTACTTTCGTTTTTGAAAGGGAAGCGCCGATCCCAATCTACATATGCGTCTATATTCATGTGAATTGTTCATGATGCAGCTTCAACCACAGCAGAAGTGAGTATAAGGTTTTTTGTTATGCATCTTTGCAAACGGCCTTTCTTAATAATGTGCTTGTTGGCAAGTTTCGCCGCTAAATGCGGCTAAAGTAAACATTACCGCTCATAATCCCACATCAGAGAGGGGCAGGGCAAGCAGAGCTCATTAGCATTTAAAGGACCATGCAATAAAATGAGTTGATGTTTTGCAGAGCTGATTTTGACAAGGTAAAAGGGTGTTTTTTTACACTACTATTGAGAATTTGTAACCACATTATAGACTTTTCAATAAGACCCTAAAGAATCATATGAACTTGTGGAAAATGGCCATCCGATGACCCCTTTAAGAGGTTAAGTCAAACTTATTACATGACATTTCACGACATGAAAAATTATGGCAATAAAAGATATTGATTTAAGTTGAAACTGTTTTAAAATCTTGCCAGTTTGTTAGTTCTTACAATCTATTACAGTGTACAAAACAATCGTTGCAAAATGGCAGTAGCTGGGTTTGAAACGAGAGAAAGTGAGCCTGCGATACCACTTATGACATAATTAAATATTTGTACAAAGAATATTGATTTGAGTGTTAATATTTTATTAGTCAACCAAACGCAAAGCTTCCACAAATAAAAAAAAATATATATAAGTATATATAAGTAGTGCCTACTGCAGTTACCCGGATGAGATTGTGTTAGTTAGTTTTTAGTTTTTGCTGGTTGTTATCGGGGAATAACCTCGCAATGTGGTGACTGGCCAATTAGAATTGAGTATTTTGTGTAGCCGTGTAATATGAACGAACAATGAACAATACATTTATTACAGTATTCATTCATTTTTGTTATTGTTAGTTGCTAAAAAATTGTTTGTTCATGTTAGTTCACAGTGCATTAACTAATGTTAACAAACATTGTGATTTTAAAAATGCTTTAAATAAATACATTAAATAAGGAATAATTGACTTCGGTCTGTTGAATTCTTAGAAAATAATGCACACCCGAGGTGGTGATGCCCTTACACCTCAGGTGTGCATTATTTTCGTAGAATTCAACGGACCAAAGTCAATTATTCCGCTTATACTAGAGTTACCACACACTATTGTGAGTAGGATTAATTTCTTACGCAGCTCATCCAACCCTTCGTTACTAGTTCCAAAACGTCATTTTAGACCTAGTAACGACATTTGAGCCGTTGATAGCAAACTAACGCAGTTAATAATGAAGTTTAGACAGACCCACAGACAAGCTTATTTGTTTGGCCAGTGTCATTGTGGGTTTTGGTTATTTTGCTGTTTTGGGCTGTAAGGTCCTTTGAAATTACTGAAATTGTGTGGCGAAGTAATATAGACCTGTAATGCGGTCAAGAGCTGCCTGAAACTACGTTTGCCATGCATTTCCCTGAAAATAATGCACACCATTAGAACATTTGTCAGCCAATCAGATTCAAGCATTCAACGGCCCTGTAGTATAACTAAGAATAATAAATGTAGAAGTATTGTTCATTCTTAGTTAATGCTAATCTAGTTACCTGTTAACTAATAAACATTTTTGTAAAGTGTTACTGAATTATTTAAATAATCATATTTTCACATTTAAATTACTTACAATGAGCATAAATCTGTTATTTGTGAAAATGATTACTTTTATTTAGTTAAAAGTATGAATGTGGCTTAAATATGACTACATGTCGAACAAGTAAGTTGTTAGTTAAAATGCGATTGAAGAAACTAGATGTATGTAAAAAAAAATCTGTTTATTGGACCTACAAAAATATAATTCTTACTTTATGTATTACTGAAAATTATGCTTCACATTATGTTTAATAATTCATATTAATACAATGTAATGCAAAATGATGGAAAAATTATATTCAATTAAAATACATAAATCATAAATTTAGGCCTAAATATTTTGAATTTGAATTTGTTTGACTTTCTTTCTTTTTTGGAACATGAAATTTCTTTCTTTCTTTCTTTCTTTCTTTGAACACAGTAAAAATCAGAAAGCTCCAATGTTGTTTTAACCCCGATATTCTTCAATATATCATCTTTTATGCTTTGTAAAAGAAAGAAAAGTCATACAGGTTTGAGTAAATCATGAGTAAATGATCACAGAACTGGAATTTTCCTTTCTTTTCTGGTCTTTTTTTTGGATTAACTGTCCCTTTAATGCTAAATTTAAAGTTAATTTGTAAAATTAATTAAAATTAAAATGTACTTACATTCAGTTACATTAATGTCACTTCATTTTATGCTGAAACGCAGAGCAGATGAACGTACATATTGTACGTTTTATGTGACGTCGGTTTTGTATGTGTCAGTTAGCTTGTTTTTCTACTTGTTTTTCAATCTTTTAACTTTTTAAACATGAGTAATTTATTTCACAGGGTTCGTACCCAAGGATTCTGCATCCTAAGTCCAATTATGTGCTGAGCTACTGAGCAAGTTTGTTACACCTGGAAAGCAAAACATATGGAGCTGTAATTATAACTGTGTATGAAAATGATTACAAGTGCTTGCTGTTTTATCGCCTCTAGGGTTCATTTCTTGCTCTAATTTGCAGTAATATGTACTTATTGGTGCGTATTTCAGGTCTTGCGAAAAAGTTCCCACAGGTACGTTTTCATCACAAGATCAGGAATTTCCACACACTGTATGAAATCCTGTCTTCCAATGTATTAGGCAATAATCATCATGTTCTCTGCAGTCTTGACCCTCTGTCTGGAGGTCCTCACTGTTTACAAGACCACACAGATCTGTTTTTCTGCATGCCTGTGATATTATGTCACCCTATTCCTATAATGACCTCTCACAATGAAAAGCCGATGCTATTTGGGTGACAAAAATTACACCCGGACATATTTGCTTCATTTCCAGAGCAATAAAACCTCAAATGTTGTTGATCTGAATGACCATGGTCTGTTGTCAGGGATAAAAAAAAATATGTTCAAAAATACCCTATTTCCAAAGATATAAAGCAGAAAGTATGACTCACTGACGTAAACAGACGTTTATTCTCTCATAAATGAGTTTCCAAATACCATAAAGTCTTGTCAATGAAGCATGTAAACAAATAATACCTTGTCCTTCAGCAAAAAACACAAACAAGGCATACAACTCTTCAAAGCTCTTTATCAAATCAGCTTTCCAATTTTTGCAAGAGATATCACTGTAATAATATTAGCGAGAGCCTTTATGAGAGGCTTTATTTAACTGATTTATGTCATTTACAATAAGCACCGCTGCCTTCGCTGTATGCACATGTCATAAATTGGGCTTATAAAAGTGCTTATTGCAGGTTCATGACATAAAGTGTAGAAAAATTGGTTGTTATCTGATTAGACAAGATCTACAGTAACAGCAGTGGCCTTGGACACAGAACACACAAGCACATACATATGCAAAGCCACATCAAGGTTATGCTTCCTATGATTCATTTAGCTCTATTGACTGATTTGATTTGTGAAAACGTGTGCTCTTTGATTTCATTGAGATGATCTCTCAGCTGAATGGCTAGACAGACGGCACAACAGATGTATGTAGAGACAGTGAGACTGACTTTCAGATATGATCATCCTCATGATGTTTAATATATATATTTTTTTTTTATTCAGTCATTGTAGGAACATGAATCGGATATCGGTTTCATTTGTGTTGTGTTATGTATGTTGTTTTTGAAAGATCATGCAAAATACATTTTATTGTTGTTGTTTTTTTTAGTACTGACCCGAATAAGATATTTCACATTAAAGATGTTTACATATAGTCCACAAGAGAAAATAATAGTTGAATTTATAAAAATTACCCCTTTCAAAAGTTTACATCCCCCTTGATTCTTAATACTATGTTGTTACCTGAATGATCCACAGCTGTTTTTTAGTCCCTTGTTTGTCCTGAACAGTTAAACTGTCTCCTGTTTTTCAGAAAAATCCTTCAGGTACCACAAATTCTTTGGTTTTCCAGCACTTTTGCGTATTTGAACCATCTTTTCACACTGAGGACAACTGATGGAGTCATATGCAACTATTACAAGAGGTTCAAACTCTCACTGATGCTCCAGATCAAAAAAACATGCATTAAGAGCCGGGGGTGAAAACTTTTGAACAGAATGGAGATGTGTAATTTTTTTCTTATTTTGCCTAAATATCATATTTTTTTATATATCACTGCCTTTCAGTGGCTACAGAAGATACTTACATGTTTTCCAGAGGACAAAATAAGTTACATTTACCCTGATCTTCAAATTCAAAAAGTTTTCACCCCCTGCTCTTAATGCATTGTGTTTCCTTCTAGAGCATCAGTGAGCGTTTGAACCCTCTGTAATAGTTGCATATGAGTCTCTCAGTTGAAAAGATGGATCTCAAAATACAGTCATTGCTGGAAAGGGTTCAAATACACAAAAATGCTGGAAAACCAAACAATTTGTGGGACCTGAAGGATTTTTCTAACGAACAGTGGGCAGTTTAACTGCTCATGAACAACTGTCACTTAAAAAATAACACACACAGCTGTGGAACATTCAGGTAACAAATAATAAATGTAAACTTTTGACCTCAACTGTAAGTACCTTACATATAAGTGGCAGCTTTTGTACCTTTATTTCTAAGAGTTCTTGTAAAAACAGTGGGTTTACAAGATACTGTGATGATACAACAGCGCTGTTAAATCATCCCAGTATCTTGTACACCCGCCATTTTTTGGACAGTGCCTGTCAGTTTTGTTTACGATATGCTTTGCTGCTGGCGGTCCATGAGTAATCCATCAAAGGCCAAAAGCTGGGAACTAGCATGTTAGCCTGAACATGTACCATGTAAACAAGTCCTGTTTGGACTGACAGGAGGGAAGCCTTTGTTAAGTCTGCATTAGATCATAACAACACTTGTGTTAGTGTCCAAACCTGGCTCAACTTCAGAGAAAGAGGAACTCGCAGCACAGATGATCAGACATAACGTAAGATCAGAGGCGAAGGAGTCATCGCAAACACAGATTCAAATCACATGCTCTCATTGAGATAAGCGGTTGAAGTTTTGAGCCTAACAGCATGAAACGTGGATCTTTTGTCCATGTGATGCTTTGATGCTCTACCACAGTTGTACAACGTGACACAAACAACTGTGACTCAAAGGAGGGGATCACAAGTCTGTTTTGACAGGATTTTAGACAGCAAGAAAAACAAGGCTAAATGCAAATAATAATTTTAAGAAAAATAACACTAAATTTAACATTTTGACAGACAAGTCAAAATGCAGATCATATATAATATATGAGATTATTATAAAATATTAAATTAAATGTATTAATCATACATACAACAATTTTGTAAACATAAATTATAAACTAATAAAATAAAGCTATATTCTTAAATAATTGGTAATATAGTTAAAATGTTTTAACATACTATTATATAAGTAACATCATAATTAATTATATAAATGATTTATTTATAATTTATTGTAATATTATATTTGAAAACTGTGTCACTTTTGCACAATAAACATTTGAGTAATGTTATAATGTTATAGACAAAACGGGAAAACAATGCTAAATGCAAAAATAAAATAAAAATAAAATAAATAAATAAAATAAAATAAAATAAAATAAAATAAAATAAAATAAAATAAAATAAAATAAAATAAAATAAAATAAAATAAAATAATTTTTAGGGATTTAGACAACAGGGAAAACTGTTCTAAATGCAAATAAAATAAAATATAAAATAAAATAGAATTAAATTAAATTAAATTAAATTAAACAAGAAATAAAATAAAATACTTCTGAACAACAAACATTTGAGTGTTATTATAGGGTTCTAGACAACAGCAGAAAACAATGCTAAATGCAAAATAAAAATAAAGAAATTAATAAAATAAAGTTAAAAAAATATAGCATACTTTTGTACAATAAATATTTGAGTACTATTTTAAGGATTTAGACAACAGGGAAAAACTATTCTAAATGCTAATAAAATAAAATATAAAATAAAATTAAATGAAATAATAAAATTAAATAAAATTAAATTAAAAAAATAAAAATAAAAAAATAAAATAAAATAATGCCTTTGCACAATAAACATTTGAATGCTATTATAGGGTTTTAGACAATAGGTGAAAACTATGAAAAATAATTAAATTAAATTAAAATAAATTAATAAAAAATTATAATATATATATATATATATATATATATATATATATATATATATAAATATATATATATATATATTATATATATATATATATATATATAATATATATATATATATATATATATATATATATATATATATATATATATATATATATATATATATATATATATATATATATATATATATATATATATATATATATATATATATATATATATATATATATATATATATATATATATATATATATATATATATATATATATATATATATATATATATATATATATATATATATATATATATATATATATATATATATATATATATATATATATATATATATATATATATATATATATATATATATTATATATATATATATATATATATATATATAT